>NC_142942.1:24915216-24925216 GCF_046866305.1 Octopus bimaculoides | reverse complement strand
AAGGAGAGAATATAAAGACGGGAGCTGCAGAAAGCCAGAGTCCACGGGAGGCGGAGTAAAACCTACAAAATTGGTCCCTAGAATGTTATTTTGTCGGGCAAGTCATCCTTGACCCTATTTCCGACTACCGGCCGAGTATTGATGTGGAGACAGCCAAAAGAAGCATTTGACCCAGACTGCCTTCATCCAACTGTTAAACATGGAGGAGGATCTATGATGATATGGTGGGGGGAGGGATATATCTTGGAAATCCAAGCCAACGGATTAGTGGAGCGATTTCACTGCCGCCTGAAGGAATCACTGACAACCAGAGTTAACGGGCCAAATTGGATCGACCAATTCCCATGGGTGATGCTGGGAATCCGCACTGCTCCAAAAGAAAATCTCAACACTTCCTCTGCGGAAATGGTGTACGGTGATCCTCTTACAGTGCCAGGAGAGTTCCTTCCGAATACGAAGTCAGACCCGGATGTCAAAAGGTACCTCGCTCAACTAAGAGACAGCATGGACCAGTTGCGCCCTGTTCCCATGTTAACACACGGTACACCCAGACCTTCCGTATCAAATTATCCCCGCACGGTTGACTTTGTGTTCGTTCGACGTGACACACGGCGAAGACTCCTCCAGTCACCCTACGATGGTCATACATATCAAGTCATACATCTGGGAGATAAAACATTCCAACTCCTAATTGGCGGACGACAAGACACAGTCTCCATCGATAGATTGAAAACCAGCCCATCTCGACATTGACAGCTCCGTTCAGGTGGCCCAACCACCAAACAAGGGCCATCTTAGACAGATCACACCAAATCTTGGCAAGGAATAGTCACCAAAGAATCGTGTAACCACACGCGGGGCAGGATAATTAAAACGCCTTTCCGTTTCCAATGGCAATCTACCGTTCTGGGGAAGAGCTATGTAGAGCTGGATTCGTGACAGACGAACTGTTGACAGAAACTTCGCTGCAGGTTAGCTAGGAAGTTGGTCAGCAGGAGAAGAAAAGGACTTCCGGAAGGAGAAGAAAAACAGAAGAATGTCAACAGCGAACTTGAAACGAATCTGAGTGAACAGAAATAACTGACGACTTAAGCCTTGATCTACATAAAGTAATAAACATTTGATAAATGTATTCTCGTCTCCTCTACTTTGTTTGCGTAGAGCTTAACAAAGCTATACCATCACATTTTTTTTTCCGACATTGTATATTTAGGACATTGTCCATGCTTTTTTTTTATATCTCTTTTGAAACCAGCAGGATATAGTTCGAAGGAGATTTAGCTGATATTTCTAGCATGTCTCCCTTTTTGACTCATCCCAATAGTGTATATTAAATTAATGGCTCACTCAATGAGCATATCTATTTCAGACTACGCCGCAAAGTCCAAAGTTACTCTACCCGCCGCCGCCACCGCCACCGTCAACACATACTTGCGCGCACTTGTACACACACGCACACGCGCTATCAGGAAATGTGGGAGGTCGAATAGTCTGCCTGTACACTTAGAAGTAGTTTTCTACACATGTATGTACCCTGACCTTTTTCAAATAATACCTTCAGTTACGAGCATGGACCGACTTGCTGTCCAGTATAAACTCCGTGGAGCTTTACTCAACAGAACTAATAATAATAATAATAATAATAATGATAAGACTCAGCCGCCACAATCGAAAACGAACGATTCTGAAATGAACGATTCAGAACAGAAAACTGTCGGAGAAAATAGAGATACTTCAAAAGCAGGTAAGAAACATATTTCATTGAAATATAAAGCTAATTACATTTAACAACGATCTTCTACGGATATTCTTTGTCTCTAAGTGAAGAATGAAAAGTTTTGGGGTGTTTCTTTTTATTTATAAACTATGTTTAGTGTTAAGTTATGAGTCATTTCGAAGTCAAAAGCAAAGTATTTCTATGTCTTATAATATTTTATTACAGTTAATTACAGATAGTTTTTGTTCATAAATCAAAAGTGTAAAATGCTTTATGGGCTTTTTTTACTTTCGTTGGCTGAAACAAACGATAAGATTGTTGAAAGTCGGTCTCATTGTAGTAGTAGCCATAATAAATCCTATCCTGGGACAGAGTTTGTATTTCCTCGTCAACTCGGGAGATTAAAAGTCTTATCTCCTCCTCCTCCTTTCTCTCTCCCTCTCTCCATTAAACTATTTCTCCTCCTCACTGTTTACCTATGATACGAAAACGCGCGCACGCGCACACATAAACACACTGGGTGTTCGGGCTAAATTTGACGATATTTTATGTCTCTTTTTTTCAGGAACAGTTTGATATATTGGTGAACAGTCAACGGCGCTGGAGAGCATAAAGGTTAAAGTTGTAGTTGAGAAAAAGTTAGTGGAGGACTTTTATCTTAGCATTATTAATGAGTGGGAGGGGCTAATTAATTATGCTAATATTTGGTCTTTCTTGGTGGGGAGCTGGTCAGTTTGAGAGCCATTGGTTTAGATACTTGTGTGTTGCGACATCAGCATCTCAGAAATGTCTATGATACTACATTTTTCTGTCACAGTTGAGGTTCGCAGAGAGCTATCACCACAGTCTGCTAATAAACTTCTATGTGGTTGCTCGACCGGCTAGATTTCGCAGTCAAATTGCATCTCCCTGTCTTATATAAAGATTGGAAACATTTTTTTAAGTCATGCAGTTCAGATTATTATTAAGAGAACAGGATGATCATTGTTGGAGTGTTTTGTATTAGGACTGACGATGGGCTAAAAGGGCAACATCAAATTGGGGTCCTATTAATAACCACCCACTTCTTCCTCAACCTAGAGATGATGAATTTCAAAATCTTTTCTATGTGTATAGATCACTTCATTACAAACATCCTTGAGGATAAAATTAGGATTTATCAAAGAGAAAAGCAAAACTTTTAAGAATGCTCATTACAAGACATTTCGCTATTGTTGCCTTTCCTTCAGGGTCAGGCAAAGCAAATACAATCAAACAAAAACTACATAATAAATAATAATATGTTTAAAGTTTCATCTTAATGCGAAAAATAAATGTATAGTCTTAGTTGTAGGCCACATTTTTACATTTAGGTAGCTGAAATGTTACATAATGGTGCACCTTTTCATAAAGACTATAAGATATATGAGTTATTCTGAAATTTTCTATAAACCTAGGTAAAGTTCATCACAATTCTATATTATAAATCTGTGGATGGGCTCCAGACAAACTGGTTTTTACACAGAGTGATATATAAGAAACAAGTTAAAAATAATGGTCATTAGATATTTTGAGTACTGGTGTATTCCAACCGTACCATAAACCTAGCGACAACATCAAGTACATCAACTTTAACAGTAATCGCCCCAAAAATTTAACTGTATCCATAGTCAGTAACATTTCTACCCACATCTCTAGATTATTGGCAAACAAAGAGATGTTTAGGATAAATGAGAAATATAACAATGTATTATTAGATGAAGCAGGAGATAAAGACTGATTGGTATATAGACCATATACAAATATGAATGGAGCCCAAAGTATGATAGTTGATAACCCAGGCAACAGTAATAACTAAAAAAAAACCAACAAAAAACCATAGGAATATAGTGAAATTAGTGGAAGAAGCCTGGGATAGATAACATACAAAAGAAAATATAGTTAAACCCTCTAGTAAAAATAATAGCAAAAGAATAATAGGTAGGGCATTAGGAATGGGGAAAACGCATTCAGAAACAGAAATTCACTGAACACTGATGATGCCAATGCGGGTAACAATATCAACTCTGCAAACAATCACCACAATACAATGAAATGCCATCATGTTGCGAAAGCTACTCCTTATAATAATACTCGAAACTACCAAAGTAGCAATAATTTGAGGACTACATTGTGGTGTAACACAGTATTTGGTCAGCAAATAGCTTCCAACACTCTAAGGAAATGTGTCACTGCAATTGATAAACACTTCCCTAATTAGAATAAATAGAAAATATTTAATTGGCATAATACAAAATTGGCATTCTCTACAAGCAACAACTTAATGCAAATCATAGCAGTGCACAATAGTAGGAGAGTATCTAAATTCTAGAGAGATGGAGATAGCAATAAGGTAGGTAGTGGAAATGATTTTACTAACAATACTCCTAATGGCCACAGCCAAGTGCATTGGGCTAGAAATTAGCCGACAGGGACAGACACTGAATATTGTAAATCAATATAATTGTGGGGAAGCTAGCATCCAAACAGGGGAAGAGCAGTGTAAGGAAGGCAACTGTGACAATTTCTATGCAGACCATAGAAATCGCTAGAAATAATAACCTTGGAATGTAAACAATAGCAAATCAATGGGTACCCAAATAAGAAGGATATCTAGTTTGAGCACCACTAGCATAGGTAAAAGTAATAAGGAAAAAAAATATACAGTGTATGTGGAAGAACTTAGTATACCAATGTAGAATTACATCAGGAAGTAATTCCTGCTTTTATATAGATGCAGCCTCAACAAATTTCAAATCAAGACTGACAAAACATTTAAATCCATTATTTACATTATTTACATTTGACAGATATTTGTCCTCATCTTGTTTGTTGTTAATACAACATTTTGGCTGATATACCTTCCAGCCTTCATCAGATGTCTTGGGGGAAATTTCGAACCTGGGTTCTCATTTGAAAATTTCCCCAAGACACCTGATGAAGGCTGGAAGGTACATCAGCTGAAAAGTTGTGTTAACAAAAAACAAGATGAGCACAAATATCCGTCAAATGTAAATAATTCCTCATCTCTTAAATATCGAACTGTATTATTTAAATTCATTTAAGGATAGAATTAAGAAGCACAATACTAGCTTGAGCAAGTTCATCTGGTCACTCAAGGATAAAGCACTAGCTTTGGTATAGAATGGAAAAAAATTAGTGCAGATGTACTTTATATGACAGGAGCAAACAGATGTGACTTGTGATTAGAGGAAATTTACCATATTTTTCATCAAAATACCAAATGCTTAATAGTAGACTGGAACAAGCCTTAAGATGTTCATACCTTCATCATCGTCATCGTCATCATCATTTAATGTCCGCTTTTCATGCTGGTATGGGTTACATGGCTCAAACAGAACTGGTAAGCTGGAGAGCTGCACCAGGTTCTAGTCTGAATTTGGCTTGGTTTCTGTGGCTGGGATGCCTTTCCTAACATGCCAACCACTCCACAGAGTGTTGTGGGTGCCTTTTACATGTCACCGGTATCAGCTGCAACTCCATGGCTTGATGAGTCTTCTCAAGCACAGCAAACTGCCGAAGGTCACAATCACTTGTTATTGCCTCCATGGGACCTCACATATAAAGACCATGTTTCACCACCTCATCCCATGTCTGGGTCTACCTCTTCCACAGGTTCCCTCCACAGTTAGAGATCGGCACCTCCTTCACGCAGCTGTTCTCATCCATATGCATCACGTGACCATACCATCACAGCTGCCTCTTCTGTTGCACACCACATCTGATGCCTCTAAATACCCAGTTTTGCTCTCAAGCTGCTTACACTCAATCGTGCATGGCAAAACATTTAAATTCTTTCATGCAAATGTTGGATAGAGTAGTATGTGCTACACAAAAGGGAGGTGCCTGAATATAAGGAGTGAATATTGGAACTATGTCTGGTTTAACTTTCAGCTAGTTATCAATATTATCACCAGCTTAAAATATCTTTTTTTATAAATCATAGCAACACATAGGATACAGTAACTTCTGTATAATCGAAAACTGTGAACAAGTGCACCTTTCATATGGATATCTAAAGTAAATATGATAGAATACCATCAATTAATTTAATGAAATTTTTTTTATTCAATTTCTTTTAATACATAGATGAAGCTAAATGAGGACATTATGGTAAACTTTGACCTAATCTATTATATAACTCTATTATATGTATATTATATAACTCTATTATATAATCTATTATATAACTCTCTGTTTCATCCTGATCTATTATATAACATAAGGTCAGATACAAAGTAAATTTCATAGCCAAATCAGGTTTCAATATCTCCTCTTCACTTCACTTTTGTACTTTAAACCATAAAAAATAAAGTAATAAGCTAGCCATGTATAAATTAATTCAGTTCACTTTGGACCACGCTTGTAGGAAGACCCTGAATGAAGGTGCATAGCAGAATATTGTGGGTTTCATATGCAACAGAAACAGTTTTAAATTCTTTTGTTATAGCCTGCAGAACTATGATAAATAAGAGAGGCTGATAACTGAACCCTGATGAACTCCTACCTGCACACTAAATTCATCCAGGTGACCTAATTAGCAGTGAAAGAGGATGCTCTGAAAGAATAGTTGCTAGAATAAGAACTGGCTTGAGTAAGTTCAGTGAACTTTTACCTCTGTTTGTAATGGAAGACTTCTCTCTCAGAATGAAAGGCAGATTGCATGATTCCTGTGTATGAACAACAATGTTACATGGCTGTGAATGCAGAAGATTTATGGAGACTAGAAAGAAACAGAACTAGTCTGCTCTGATGGATGTTGCAATGTCTGTGCTTGTATGACAAAGTACATGTGTTGAGAGAATAATTGGGCATCAGATGTGGGATGCAGGAGAGAGGAGATCACTGGTATAGTCACATGGATGGATGAGATCAGCTGTATAAAGAAATGCTGATCATTAGAAGGACACATGTGGAAAAGATAGACCTAAGAAGACATGGGACTTATGTGGTGAAGACTGACCTTAACATGTTGAAGGGAGATGCTTTACTTGAGAAGATCTGTCTACCTCAGCCATATTAAGGCTCTGTCACGTGATCTTCTGGCACCCACTCTTCTATGTTACCTTTTTTTCTTCACTTGCCCCGACACTGAACCGATATCTTCAGTGTCCAGCTCATTCTCCATCTCTAATCAGCTGTTTTCACTATTTTCACTTGGTGCATTTACTCACATCCACCTTTCCCCCTCTTCTCTCCTATTCTATCTCATATTCACCTTGTATCTGAACCTCACATCTCTCTCTCTCTCTTTCCCCTACCCCTCTATCATAGTTTCTTATGCTTCCATTCTATACCCCACTCAGTTGAGGAGGCTTATCGTGCAGGTACTTGGTGACCTTTCTGGTGGCCTTACACCACACAAAAAGCACCCAGCACACACTCTGTTAAGTGGTTGCATTAGGAACGGTATTCAGCTGTATAACCAATGCCAAAACAGACATCGGATGTGGTGCATCCCTCTGGCTCATCTGTTCTTGTCAAACTCTCCGACCCATGGCAAATGGGACATTCAATGATGATGATGATGACTTGCCCTTGTTCATAAACTCTCCAAAGCAAACTTCATACTATTCCAATTTTGCAGTGAAGATGGTGGAGAGCAGGAGCCTACATAGTCGTTCAACCTACTAGAAATTGCAGCCAAATGTCTGTTGTATCTCATCTTGTTGTTATTTAAATGGGAGGGGGACACATTTTAAAATATAATCCTAATTGATAAAACGACTGCAAGATATGTGTGACTTGATTGCTATTGTTCATAGATCAACTCAATCAAGATTGGCCTGGGGTTAAACAACAATAACGATGTTTCATTCTGCTTGTAAAATTCTTAGCCATTTCTATATTTTCTTGTTCTTTATATTTTTCCCCTTTTTGATACATTTGTTTACAATAGATATGTGTGTAAGTATATATTTCTAATATTTTTCACAAGCTATTTCTTAGTTTTCTAACAATCCAATGTTACACAATTCTTTCATTCCATCCAACATTCTGATTGTGTCAGAGGTGATGGTCATGGTAATGAGGTAATGAGGCTTGTGCTGGTCTATCCTTAACCAAACAGATTTAACATCCTGAAATACAGTGATTTGCTGGTGAATTGTATTATCAACCTGTCATTTTTAACCAGCTGGGTCTCTGACAATATCATAAGGGTGCTTTACTATTCCACCTCCTCAGCCCCACCATCATCTACTCTAATTCTATTAATGTTTTGAGTTGCCTTCAGTTTTTCATTTTTATTTGAAGGGAATACTATTATTCCCTGCTATATATAATTAGGGAGCATGAATATGCTTTTGTCTTAGTTTTATTATTATTGTCTATTTACTTTTGTAAATTACTTTTTGTTAACCACAATTCACCATAGAGAGGCAAAAGTCAGATGGAAACTTCAATAGATAACTGATTTCATTTTTTTTTTTTCATTTTATTTACATATATATATATAAAATTGTATATATAAAATTGTATATATAAAATTGTATATATAAAATTGTAGCCTCTGTCTGTTTGTTATTGAACTCCTCCTTGGGTTTTGGAGATAGACCCTCCATAACCATATATATTCTGAAACTATATTAACCAGGGTTTGGGGGTCTAGGTCGTCTGCTCAAGTGTTCATCTCTATCTCTTCCCTATTTTCTTTTCTCCATCCGTGCTTGCTCTCTTTTGGTAGGCAACATCCTCTCCTCTCCGGAATTGACTAGTTCCAACAGGGAGATGGATGAAGCTCTGTTAAAGTGGAGAGAGCTGGGTTTGTCAGTTCCTGTTTACAGTTGATGATAGATAGAAGCAGAGAGTAGAGGACAATCTGCAGGCAGGTAACACTTCTAACTCACTCCTTGAACAATTTGATCAATTTTCAAGGTGTCATCTACTTTCTGCTCATGCAAAATTCTTAGCTAACTGGATTGTTACCCTGTCTGTGGTCAACATTGGAAGTCTACTCAGTCTAGATGAGCTCAGCATCTCCATCATACTCAAAGTGCAGGCTGGTGGCCGTAGGGGACTGAGATGTGACTGTGGTAGGCTCCTTGACTCTATGGATCTTCGTGGTCTGTCTTACTGCCTAAATGCTGGTCATTTTGCTTGTCAAACCAAGGTAAACTTAATCAGTAAGCAGGCCTTGGCTCGGGTTAATATCTCCTCAGTTCTGGAGCCAGTGGAATTATCCAAAAGTGATAGGAAGAGACCAGATGGTGTTATCCTCTGTCCTTGGGTAAGAGGTAGGTGCCTCATCTGGGACGCTCCCTCCCATATCCTAGATGCTGAGGTAAATGGGAGAGTCACTGCTTCTGTAGTTGTAGAAAACAAAATCCGGAAGTATCGGGACCTGTCTTTCCCAGCCTGTGGCGTTTGAGACATTGAGAGGGGCTGTATTTTGATGAGATAATTGTTGCTTTGTATTTGTATGTATATAGACCTATTTTCTGTTGCCTTTTCACCATTATTTTATTTCTTAATGGTTATAGTTATTTCTCCTTAGATATATGTTTTGGACTATTTATACAGTAGACTTAGAAACTTTGCATCTATTGACTAATTATCGATGATAAATCAACTCCAGTGTGTGTGTCCAATCTCTCAGAAATAGCTGCTATTTCTCTAAACATACTCTAGCGTCTTAAATAAAAATAAATATATTAAACGATGTATTCCTGATATACACAAAATGGGATTACCACAACTGGAATACTTCTTTTTGTTATGATTCATCTCGAACAGGATTGGCCCTGGGCTAAACAATACAAAGAGATTAACTCCCTTCTATAGTCCCCCCCCCCCTTACACGCACTTTCTCTCTTCCCACAATTGAATGTCTATCTCTGAAATTCTTTGCCCATTTTTTTGTTTAATTAACATTTTAAAGCTTAATTAATTAATTAATAATAAAAAAAAAACAAATTTAATAATTCGTTAGTCACAAGAAATTATCTCCCTTTGTTAGCCTTCGTAACGCTGGAGTAGGAGGAGCTGCTTTGAGTTGCGGTGGGAGGCAAAATCTCCGTCATCGAAAAACAATCATATTGTATCAATAACATCTCATTGATCGCTTCGTCTTTCTTCTTATTACTGCTAATTACACCTATTTCAAGACTACTATCAATCAAACCACAATTCCCTACCAATTTGTTTTATTTTGCCATCAACAGACGTCACCTTCCATTCTGAAACTTCATCTTTTCCGTCTCTCTCGCATCTTTTTTCTCTCTCACATTTTTTCTGTCTCTCAAA
>NC_142942.1:24843664-24912216 GCF_046866305.1 Octopus bimaculoides | reverse complement strand
CCGCACGAAAACGGCCACGCTCGAAATGGTGTCTTTTATGTGCCACCCGCACAAGCCAGTCCAGGGGCACTGGCAACGATCTCGCTCGAAAATCCTACAGGAGCCAGTCAGGCGGTACTGGCAACGGCCACGCTCAAAATGGTGCATCTCATGTGCCACCCGCACAAGAACCAGTCCAGGGGCACTGGCAACGATCTTACTTGGCTTGCCGGGTCTTCTCACGCACAGCCCATTTCCAAAGGTCTCGGTCCGTAGTCATCGCCTCGGTGAGGCCCAATGTACGAAGGTCTTGCCTCACCACCTCAGCCCAGGTCTTCCTGGGCCTACCTCTTCCACGGGTTCCCTCAACTGTTAGGGTGTGGCACTTTTTCACGCAGCTATCCTCCTCCATTCTCACCACATGTCCATACCAGCGCAATCGTCTCTCTTGCACGCCACAACTGATGCTTCTAATGTTCAGCTTTTCTCTCAAGATACTTACACTCTGACGGGTATTCACATTGACATTACACATCCAACGGAGCATACTGGCTTCATTCCTTGCGAGCTTACGTATGTCCTCAGCAGTTACAGCCCATGTTTCACTGCCATGTAGCATGGTTGTTCGTACGCATGCGTCATACAGTCTGCCTTTTACTCTGAGTGAGAGTCCCTTTGTCGCCAGCAGGGGTAAGAGCTCTCTAAACTTTGCCCAGGCTATTCTTATTCTAGCAGCTACACTTTCAGCGCACCCACCCCCACTACTAACTTGGTCGCCCAGATAGCGGAAGCTATCGACTACCTCTAGTTTTTCACCCTGGAATGAGATAGAAGTTGTTTCCTGTTTGTTTGCAGTCTTTATTGCACCTGAACATCTGCCACAAACAAAAACTAACTTGCTAGTTAACCTGCCTTTGATGTTGCTGCACCTCTTATGTGTCCATAGCTTGCACCGGGTACATCTTATAGAGTTACTACCTACTCCTTTTCTACATACTGAGCAGGGCCATCTACCTGAAGGGGTTTGTGTTTTATCTACCTTCCTACTTATTAGGATTTTGGTTTTAGCTAGGTTGACTCTAAGGCCCTTCAATTCTAGACCTTGCTTCCACACCTGAAACTTCTCCTCTAGTTCTGATAGTGACTCCGCAATTAGGGCAAGGTCATCAGCATAGAGGAGCTCCCAGGGGCAACCTGTCTTGAACTCCTCTGTGATTGCCTGGAGGACTATGGTAAATAATAGGGGGCTGAGGACGGAACCTTGGTGGACCCCTACCTCTACCCGGAATTCATTGCTGTACTCATTTCCAACCCTCACCTTACTGGCCGCATCTCTGTACATGGCTCGCACAGCTCTCACTAGCCATTCTTCTATCCCAAGTTTCCTCATTGACCACCAGATAAGGGATCGGGGGACCCTGTCAAAGGCTTTCTCCATGTCAACGAAAGCCAGGTACAGAGGTTTATCCTTGGCTAGGTATTTCTCTTGCAACTGTCTCACTAGAAATAAGGCATCAGTAGTGCTTTTACCTGGCACGAACCCAAACTGCATCTCATCTAAATTGATTCGCTCCCTAATTAGTTGGGCTATGACCCTCTCTGTAACTTTCATAACCTGATCTAACAGCTTGATGCCTCTGTAATTATTTGTATCTAAAGCGTCCCCTTTACCTTTGTAGCAGTTGACTATGATGCTGCTACACCAGTCATAGGGTATGACTCCTTCGTGTATCACCTGGTTCGTAATACGGGTGACTAGGCTATAGCCAACACTGCCAGATATTTTGAGCATCTCTGCAGTGATTCCTGATGGGCCGGGGGCTTTCCCGGTCTTCATACTCTTAATTGCTTTATCTATATATATATATACATATATATATATATATATATATACATATATATATACATATTCATATATATATATATATATATATATATATATATATATATATATATATATATATATATGGGGTCTGTATGACAGTGTATAGAGGAATATATCATTCAAAGGAGTTCCAGATCTGTCTGTTTTTTTAATGTTTTATCTATATTCTTATAATATTAATGTAGGATATACAATATATAATATATTCAGTAAAATGAAATGAAGTATTGATTGTCTTATTGAATAAATGAAATATTGAATATTAAATATTAGTAACAGGAGTGTTGACAACAGTTGTATGCTAGCCCCTTAATTTTCAATACTTAATATTTCATTTATTCAATAAGACAATCAATACTTCATTTCATTTTACTGAATATATTATATATTGTATATCCTACATTAATATTATAAGAATATAGATAAAACATAAAAAAAAAACAGACAGATCTGGAACTCCTTTGAATTATATATATATATATATATATATATATATATATATATATATATATATATATATATATGCATACAATGGGCTTCTTTCAGTTTCCACCTACCGAACCCACTTATAAGGTTTTGGTTGGCCTTGGGCTATTGTAGAAGACACTTGCCCAAGGTGCCATTCAATAGAACTGAACCTACAGCTAAGTGGTTGGGAAGCCAACTTCTTGCTGGCTTTGGCATTAAAACAAAACAAAAATTCATTACCATCATCTTAGTTGTTGTTGATATTGTTGTCTCTTCTATTACCAGGCAGTGACGGCTTACTGAGGCGTGTCTCTGGAGGGAGTCAGTCCATCAGAGAGAACCTTGAACCTGAACTTGAACACAAAGCTCGTAAAGGTAAGCACTTTCAGTGCTCTATATTCCACACACACACAAACCTCTGTGTGTGTGTGTGTGTGGTCATTTGATTGGTTTTTATGTTTGTTTTTCCATGCTCTCTCTCTCTCTCTCTCTCTCTCTTAATCCTTTTAGCCCCTTGTGGAGCATAGGGCCTCAACAGTTATTTTCCACTTTTTGCGGTCATTGGCGTGTTTCTTGACTGCTGCCCATGTCAGGCCGGTGGTCCTGAGCTCGTCCAAAATGCTCTGCTTCCACGTCTGCTTTGGGTGTCCTCGCTTCGGTTATATGCATCTGTTATTGAAGCCCTGTTTTACAGCTGGATGCTCTTCTTGTTGCCTGTTGCTAACCCTTAATTAGTTCTCCAGCAAGAGATCTCTGAATTCAAAGACTCAAAACAAACAAAAGGCATTTTGCCAATTTTACTACATGCATTCATATGTTTTTGTGTTTTTCCTTTTGTTCTTTTGCATTTACTAGTTTCAATTGTGGAATACAACCATGCTGGAGCATCCCTTTGTGGTATTTTGTTGATGACAATGCTCCCAGGATTTATTTTAGTGATACACAGCATGTGTGGGATACATTTACTGGGTATCACAATAAATGGTTGAAGAAAATATTGTTTTTCTATGTGAAAATGATAAAATTTTCACTTTAAATTTTGTAACAATTATCTGCCCTACCTCCATTGATTTTTATATAAAAATAAAGCCAAAATATTCCTCTTCATGTTTGTATGATCTTCAACACAGCTCAAGCTATAATGCTCCAGTGCACTGAACGAGGACAAGGGCTACTGTTCAGTAGTCAAAAAAAATGACAAAGACAAACTTTGGAAATGTCTGGATGTTTGAGGGACCCTGACATGATCTGTAGTTAGATTTTAATGAAAACTCTATGAGAAGAAAGTTCACATGCAGAGCATTCAAATGATATATAATTTAGCATGGAAAAAATTAATTTTGACATGAAGAGGATGAAGCAAAAAGTGTTTTTACATGTTCAAACTGTGCTTGTCTCCATTGTGTGGTGTTCTTTAGAGATGCCTTTATTGACATAAGCGTTTCTGGATAATTTCTGAATGCATCACTGATGAAAATGTGTTGATAGTCTAAATAACTTTTAGTTCCTGCAGTCAGGACCAATTTCTAGGTTAGTGGCATTATAGGAAAATTCTCTTCTTTCTCTCTTTTTGAACAGTGAGCGAACGATTCTCTGAAAATCTTCACATTATCACAAACGAACCTTCCCTGGCATTTTTCCGAATTCAAGAACATGTCCGCAAGTCTCTTCCACAACTGGTAGAGCAAAAGGTAAGACAGAGATTTTCAGACAAAGTCTTGTTGGTTAGTCTCAGTTCAGTCCTGAGCCAGGAAATCTATAAGCAAAGGTGTTGGTGGGGTCAGGCTGGTGGTTGGTTTGGTAGGAAGTGTCCCTTCATATTATAGCTAGGACCACTTTACCTATTGGCTCTTCCCTTTCTTTTAGGGTGGTTGGGTGTGGTGTGAGGGAGAATCAGTTGTTAATTTTGCTTCAACTATACAATAAGTTAGCTGTGACTGTGTGGTTAAGAAGCTTGCTTTCCAACAACTTGGTTCCAGGTTCAGTCCCACTAAATGGCACCTTGGGCAATTGTCTTCTACTGTATCCCTGAGCCAGTTAAAACATTATGAGTGGATTTGGTAGATAACAACTGAAAGAATCCCATCACATGTTTATGTATATATGTGTATGTGAATGTTTATATATGTGTGTGTGTGTGTGTGTATTGTTTAATTCTCTCACTGTCTCTTCTTCAGCATGAAGTCCAAGAAATCCATCAAAATGTTCAAGGTGCCTGTTTTGATACAGAATATGCTAAAAAGTAAGTAAACAATGTTGTTGTTGTTATCTTTACTGTGTTTCTCTAATGGAACTCCTAACCCACCCACCCTCTCCACATGCACTCATCGTTTCCTCTTGTCATCTTCCACTCGCCCAGGCATTAACACCTTTTCTGTGACCGCAGAACAGCTCTCCTCTTTTAACAACTAGCAGTAATGAAACATAAAATTTATAGACAAACTGAAGAATTGAACTTAAAAGTGACCCGGGTCAAAAGGTCAGACAACAACAATACAAGAGACCCATATATCCAGAGGTACAATCAATAAGAAAAACTGCTGAGGCTTATAAACTCTCACCAGTAACTAATTTTCAAACAATTGCAGTGGAATTGTATTAGTTTGTAGGTCACAGAAGTGCTAACTGTTTTACAGTATGTTTTTTTCTCTTTTTTTTTTTATATATATTCTTGTCTGTAACCCATTCGTTGTCTTTCTTTTTCTCTCTCTGTAGTGCTGTAAATGCTATGCAGAACAGTAATGTCCATTTCCAGAACATTCAAGATCTCCTGAAGAATGCCATGTTCATGAAACAGCAAATAGAATATGAAGAATCTAGAAAGTAAGATATATTCTCTTTGTGTTTCTTACAACTAATGAATGTTGACACAGCTTTGTAGGCAATCAGGGGTGTTAGGCTAGTTTTAGAACAGTCCACAGTTTGTTTGCCATCAGGGGTGTCATGTAGCCTTGGAATAATACACACAACTATCAGTAGTGCATTCCACCTAGCATTTAATAGGTGCTGTGAGTAGGTAGAGCTTTTACTGCAGTACACAACCTATCTACATGTCAATTGGTTGCTGTTCTTTTTGATTAGCTCCAAGTAGAAGGCTTTCCATTTTGAAACCAATGTTATGGAGAGTTGCTTTGAATTTACGGTCCCTATTTACAACTAAGTGGACTGCCCTACTTGTCAGTTAAAGTGTTTTGACAACAATTTCAACTATTTGTTCTTATCTTGTTGTACCTATTTACATCTAGGTAGACTGTGCCATTTGTCTGTTAATGTGTTTTAGCCATAGATTCAACAATTTATTCCTAGCTTATGGTACTTATTTACATTTAGATGGACTGGGTCATAGTTATAATGCAATGCCTTTGACAGGATATAAATTGTTGACCTGGTGTCTAATAGTTCTAGCCTCTTCACTTCCTACTGAAACACAAAATTGTTACATAGGAACCCAAAAATCTCCCAAGGATTTCCAATAGTTATAAGGTATAATTATTTCATAAGTCAATAATTTTTTTTTTGCTTTGTTGTTTGCCCTTTTCTGTTTTTGTTTTGTTGCTGTTTTCTCCCACCTCCATCCCCACACCAATTCTCCAAATTTGGAAGTACTGTTCCACTTCTGTCTTCTACCCCCCCCCCCCCCGTCCCACCCACAGACTTATAAATTTTCCAAATTTTTCAGAAATAAAGTCACTCTTAAACCCACCCACCCCCAATCTTCCATCATTACAACCTGTGTGGTTATCTCTCCCCTTTGTTGTCAACATCATGTTGAGATTAGGGTAATGTGCAGCCAGTTTTTCCTCAGGTGATTAACGTAGAAGATTTAGAAGATAATACAAAGATTACTTGGTCATAGATGAAAATAAATTGGTAATGAATATTTTTTTTTTACACAACCATTTCGTATTGTTAGGTGACACTCTGAAGACGTTTTGGTATTTGTGTTGCATTTCATTATTATTTAATGCCCATGTTCCATGCTGGCATCGGTTGGATGGTTTGACAAGATCCAATGGATTCAAGGACTGCTTCATGCTCCAGTGTCTGTTTTGGCTTAGTTTCTATGGTTGGATACCCTTCCTAATGCCAACCACCTTGCAGTAGGGATTGGGTACATTTTTTTCATGCCACCAGCACTAATGAGGTTACCATGCGCCATGCAAGGCTGCAAACACCAAGGTGGTGGCACTTTATTCTAGGAGATGAAGGGTTAAACTATGAATTTGGGGGAGGTTTAGGTTGTTGTAGAGAAGCTACATGGCTTCTCACATTTAAGGGAGAAGGTGACAAGGATCAGTAGGTGTAAAGAGATAAAAAGTGGTGATGAGGTATCCAGGTGGTCCCTCAAGGTATGAAGTAAGTAGAATTGTGTGGGTGGAGGATAGGGTCCAATTCAATGAAGTAGTTGCCTCATCAAAGACCAGACCATGCTTTCAACTTTGTTAATTTCTTCATTCATTTTGACTTCTTTTTTTTTTCCATGCTGGCCCTTTCTCTCGCTGACCCTTGTCTGTTTTTATCAAGTAAAGTACGTCTTCTACTTCTTCAAAAGTGTAAAGCCAGGGGATAAAGGAAATAACAACATTACCGCAATGCAGCTCAGTGATTATTCATGAAATACAACCATAAACAAACATACAGACACGTAGGTAGGTGGGCACACACACACACACACACACACACATGTATATACAATGGGCTTCATTCGGTTTCCATCTACCAGAATATGCTCACAAGGCTTTGGCTGGCTCACGACACTTGAGCAAGGTGCTATGAACCCAAAGCCCCATGTTTGGGACACAAAGTTCTGAATCATGCAGCCTTGCCTGTAGTTCATAGGAAATGAAAAATATTTTTGCTGTGTTTGCACTGCTACTAATCAACAAGGGGCCACTATGTCACCATGCAACCTAGTAGAAATAGCAATCAAATTTTCCTCAGATGATATCCTTACAGTCTTACAAAAAGAAATATTGGACAATGTGGTCCCTAATGCACTGTGTCTGGTAAATAAACATGATTGCTGTTACTGGAATGTTTTGGTTGGTATGTGGCTTAGTGGTTAGGGTGTTGAACTCCTGATTGTGTGATTGTAGTTTAAATTCCTGAACTGGGTGATGCTTTTGTTCCACTCAGCTGGCAAAATTGAGTATTCCTGCAATGGACCATTTTCCTATCCTAATAATTTAAATATATTTCTAAACGTTTTATAAGTAATACAGTTCTATATTTAAGAGATGAGGAATTATTTACATTATTTACATTTGACGGATATTTGTCCTCATCTTGTTTGTTGTTAACACAACGTTTCGGCTGATATACCCTCCAGCCTTCGTCAGGTGTCTTGGGGAAATTTCGAACCTGGGTTCTCATTCCTAACGATATTACTATTATTATATCATTATTATTATTATTACTGTTATTAATCAGGTCGCTGCCATGAATCGAACTCGGAATCTTGGGGTTAGTAGCCTGCGCTCTTAACCACTACCCACGGGCATATGGCATAGTGGTTAAGAGTGTGGGCTACTAACCTCAAGATTCCGAGTTCGATTCATGGCAGTGACCTGATTAATAATAGTAATAATAATAATAATAATAATATAATAATAGTAACATCGTTAGGAATGAGAACCCAGGTTCGAAATTTCCCCAAGACACCTGACGAAGGCTGGAGGGTATATCAGCCGAAACGTTGTTTCAACAACAAACAAGATGAGGACAAATATCCGTCAAATGTAAATAATGTTTTATAAGTACTAATAATTTCTGGTCAAACCGTCTAACCCATGCCATCATGGCCAATGGACGTTAAATAATGGTGATGACGATCATGATGATGATGATGATGATGAACTTACCCATAAGCACAGTGAACATTAATAACAATAGCAACAACAAAAAATAAGAAGAAAATAACAAACAACAAAGCTATTTATGGACTCATGTATTTATGTATATTTATTTGTATTACTTTTTCTTCTTACTTTATCAACTTCTCAGGTCTCAGAAACATCAGTTGCCAAATTCAAATACTATATAACATCATTAGTAAGCTAATTGTGTTGATAGTAATTGATTAATTAGCTAGCAGTTGTAGCTGTATCGCCATGTAAGTTTTTTTTTTTTTTTTACAAATTTCAAGTTACCAGTATTTTCTATATATATATACACAGGTTGCAGCAGAAAAACCTCCCCATATTTTACACTGTAATCATTGTGGTGCCAATGAAATTAGGCAGGTGGTACTGGTGTCTTCATGTAGCGATAGTTACCATTTATCTTCTATCAAAACTTGGATCTTTATACATTGTGTGTTTTGCTGTTGAAACGTTTATCAACCTCTGCAGAATGTGACATGTTTTTCTTTCTTTCTGCTGCACACTGTGTGTGTTTGTGCATATATATATATATAAAATACTTGTGACAATACTAACACTACTATAATATCAGTATTGTACTGTAATCTACAACTATACTATTGTACTGTAACAGCAGCACTATACTGTAACTTCACTATGATACTACAAGTATATGTTATTCTACCTCTACATTAATGCTACTATAACATTTATGCTTTACTCTGCTATAACTATATTAATGCTATGATAAGGGCTATATACACTACATTATATACTCCATACTAACTACACTAATTCTACCAGAAATGTCATTTCTTTGTGTACTCTCTGGTAATGTTTCCCTGGGGTTCACCACATGTTTATCATTGGGATTCAGTTATTACACAGTCTAGCTATATTAAGTGGAATTATATTATTGTTAATAGATTCTATACTAACAAGCATTAAGGTAATAGTATAAGATGATGTACTGACAGGAATTAAGTAATGACATTGCATTATGAGAATATTTCCAAACCAACATCAACTATAAGAAAATGTTGGTAGGGAAATATGAGACTTACATGACTATTTCACTTCATGTGTGTGTGTGTGTTTGGCATTATAAGGGGCATTCAGATGTAGAAACCATGCCAAAAGAGGAATATACATGTGAGATGGGGTCTACCAACCCAAATAAGAAATAAACTGACACTGCAACAAATTGTCTAACTTTTTACTAACACGGAGAACAAGCATAATATGCTGCTACTACTACTACTGCTGCTGATGATGATTGTGTGTGTATGTATCTTCATTGCTATCATCATCACAATTGCAGATGTTGCTGTGTGGTAAAGGAGCTTGCTTCTCAACCATGTGATCTTAGGTTCAGTCCCACTGCATGGCACCTTGACCAAGTGTCTTCTACTACAACCCCAAACCAACCAAACCCTTGTGAGTGGATTTAGTAGAGAGGAAAGTGACAGAAGCCCATTGTATATGTGTGTGTTTGTGATTGTAAACTAGCAGCAGTGTCATAGAAGTGACATTGTTTGTTCTCAGTCTTCTGTGGAAGACATGTTTGACTTTGGGAAATATTGCCTTGCTTGGAAACAGGTTGGCAATAGGTCCATGTAACCCATACTAGCATGGAAAAGTTGATTTTAAGTGATGATGATGATATGTGTGTGTGTGTATATATATATATATATATATATATATATATATATTTATATATATATATATCACTGAGTTATTTCTATTTTTGTTTGAATTATTCAAATTACCTATGCTGTTACTATTTGTTACTCTGTATAAGTTTAAGTCCTCTAACTACTGGAGATAAAGTCAGACAGATATGCTGATGAAAGCTATTGAGGCAGAAACACGTGTGCATGACTGACCCCTTAGACAGTAAGCCTGCCCCTTTCCTTAATGTCAACTTTGAAGAATTCTTGGACCTTGAGATTATCTCCCTCAAGTTGAATGGATATCAAAGCAATTATGCGGATAAGCAAATTTCAAATATTAAATATAATATATTAGTTTGAAACATGAATCTCCTCTCATCTAGGTCGTCTCATAGGATGCCCCATGAAAAATGAGAGAAAGCAAAAGATGGAGACTTTCAGACAACAAATATTTAAGTAAAAATATACAGATGTTTTTATTAATAGCTCCAACTTACACAGAGTGCAACGACAGAGAAAATTGAAGGTGTGGAAGAAAGGTGTTATAAGTCCAGCAACGATGTCTGGAGGCATGGAGATCCATGATGATGTTGGTAGATATAGTTCATCTCAATATGCGGCTGTAAAGGATGCTATCAATTTTGGATGAAAGAAACCTCCATCATCAGGGTAGACATCTTACATTTCAAATCTTAATGCCAATATATAAAAGTCCAAATGGAGTAAGTGGAGCTAGAACACACATGGAAACCAAAAGTGTTGCTGAAGAGTTCACAGATGTATCATGAAAGTTTTCCAGACAAGGGACAGGCATTAAAATAATAAAATCACAGTAACAAACAAGTGAAGAAAAAAATATATATATATATAGTGTGTGTGTTTATTTGGCAAAAAATAAATAACGACCGAAATACAACAATGATATCTATATGTTTGTAATTAAATATTTATTGTTTCAAAGTCTCCATCTTTTGCTTTCTCTCATTTTACATAAATACATATTTTGTGTTTCATGCCAAAACTATTATATTCTATTTAATATATCTAATTTGTTTATCCATATAATTGCCTCTCTCTCTCTCTCTCTCTCTCTCTCTCTCCATTGATCTGTGGTCAAGAAATTCATTTTACAACCATGTAGTTCCAGGCTCAGTGCCATTGACAGAACTGTTGGTTGGTTAATACCTTTTGGGAGTAGAATTTGATGAACGAAACTTTGTTAAAGTCATACATACATATATATATATATATATATATATATATATATATATAATACAATACAAATAAATGAGTATATGCATATATACGTACATGTATGTACATACCTACATCTACCTGTATATATATCTATATATATACCTGTGTGAGTGTATGTACATAATTATTGCAGCTTTTTTTCAACAAATTTTATTCAACAAAAACAATAACACCATGTAACAACAAAAACATCTTTAAATGATCGTTCCAGAGCATATTCACCATCTACTTCAATTACCGTTTTCCATCTGCTTGGCAGACGCTCAGACCGTCATTTAAAGATGTTTTTGTTACATGTTACTGTTTTTGTTGAAAAAAAGCTGCAATAATTATGCACCAACCCAATAAATTGGTTGAATTTTATATCATTGATCTAATGTCGATTCCTAATCTTTCAAATATGTTCATTATCCCATCTCAACTCTCTTCATCCCTGGACTCTCCTTTTACCTCCCCCTTCCATCTCTTTATTCTCTCTCATTCTTTTCTCTCTCACTTGTTGTCAGTCTTCCTTTTCGCTGCCTACACCACCACCACCACCACCAACACCAACCTCATATCATTGTTATCCTCACTCTCACTATTTCACTGTTGTTCTGCTCTTTTGTTTTTTCTTCTTATTTTGCGTTGTTTTCCTCTCTTTGTTGTCCTCCAAATCTCGAATTGTTCCTCTTCAACTTCTACCTCTTCTCTCTGTGGAAATCAAAGACAACAGGAACGACGCCACCCAAGCATGTACAGCACCAGTGGAGGAGCAAGCAGTACATCAGACATTGCAGCGAGTGCACTGGTCAGCAGCAACAGTGGCAGTAGTGGTGGTGGTGGTGGTGGTGGTGTTGGTGGTGTTGGTGGTGGTGGTGGAAGTCGTAATAGTGGTGGTGGTAGTGGTGGTGTCAGCCGCATGAACTCGAGCTGTTGTACAGACAGCAGTGATAGCTCAATGAGTCAAAGTGGTTCTGGACAGCCAGGGTAGGTGACCTTTCACCTTTATTTTTGAATGGGGTGAAGGGGGATAAAGCATTAATTAGTTTTTTGGTTTTTTTGGCATATGCTCACCTAGTTTTAAGTGCAATGAGGGAATATTTTGATTCAAGATTCAACTCCGTATTCTTCATTTTTAAACTCTGTTGTTTTTTGTTTTCAAGTTTGAAACTTTCAAAATAGTAAATAAATTATTTTTGCTGTGGAGTTTGGAGGCATTGGGCTAAGTTAAAAGGTGAGAATATTTGGGGCTGTTGAGACCTCTCACTTAACTTTGCTAACCCTCTCCACCTCCAAAAAAAAAAAAACAGAAAAGGAAAAAATCCTGTTTTAACTCTAGTTAAAATTAGAAAATTTTCAAAATTAACATTTTTTAACCTTGAAAGGCAAAGTCGACGTTAGTTGCATTTGAACTCAGCATGCAGTGATGGGAAATACTACTAAGCATTTCGTCTAGCATGCTAACGTTTCTACCAGCCCCCTGTCTTAATAATAATAATAATAATAATAATAATAATAAAAATAATAATAAAAATAATAATAATAAAAATAATAATAAAAATAATAATAATAAAAATAATAATAATAATAAAAATAATAATAAAAATAATAATAATAAAAATAATAATAAAAATAATAATAATAAAAATAATGATAATAATAATAATAATGATAATAATAATAATAATGATAATAATGATAATAATAATAATAATGATAAAAATAATAATAATAATAATAATCACAACGCTAATACTAATCTGAAAGAAGAAATTAAAAAACTGAAATGCCAATCTGAAGTAATCAAAATGAAAGTAGAAAATTTTTTTACTCATTTCCATTTTGGTTCAATTTTCAATATAAGTTTCATTTTTAATTCCAGATTTAATTTCTCTTATCAATGTTTTGAAGTTTGATGTTTTTCCAAGCTAAATTTGACATATTTTCTTTAACCAGACTTAGTGGGGGGATAAAAAGCTGAATGTTGTTTCATTAATTCTAATATAAATTTTAAAGTGATCTGTGAGGTGATATTTTTTTCTGATACAATTTAGGAAAAAAAAAGGTGAGAGTTCTTTCTCCTGCCTTACTCCATTCATTTTTAGTTTTCCTAAAAAACACTCCCAAAAAATATCTCCCTCATCCTTAAAAAAAAAAAAACAGATTGAAATTTCAAACTAGAAAATAAAACTGAAACATAAAAGAAAAATGACACATAATGAAGGTGTCATACTTTGAATCAAAATCTCCCTTTTTGTTGAAGAATTGTTTAGGGGTCGTTTTTGTGATTTCTTTTTTTTTTTATATTGATTGTGTTTTTCCCCCCTGTTTAATGCAAGAAAATCTGTTACAGTTTTTGTTTCAATTTGATTTGGCTTCCCAATTAGGATCAGTTATTTTCTGATCATGTAGTCTCCTTGTTGAATTGTCTGTGCATGTGGCATCTGGTAGAAATATTTCATGCATGCAGCATTTCACAGAAAAATCTAACTGTGCAGCATCTTGTAGAAGTGTTTGTGCATGTAGCATCTGGTGCAATTTTCTCTAAGAAGAAAAATGTATTTAAAATTAAAAAAAAAACATTTCTCTAGAATCTTTCTTCCTTATTTATGCTCAAGATATATATTTATATATATTGAGTTATATATTTATATATATTGAGTTATATATGTGTGTGTAATTAGTGTAATTATGGACATTTGAAAAGTTTCCATTTCTGTGTAAAATACATATTTTGTTTGTGTGATTAAAATTTCCTTTCCTTTTTTTTTTTTTTTTTTTTATTTTGTAATTTAAGCAAGAATGATTTCTGGATTTCAATATTCTTAGAAACAATGGGATTTGAAACTACTCTCTCCAGTTTCTTTCTTCTTCACCTGTCTTCCTTGTGATTCTTCTTTCTCCCTCATATTTTCCCTGCTTCTAATATTGATGATCACAAGACCCTATAAGGAGTTACTTCCTTGGTTTCATGTAGAACAAGCAAGTCCACTCTAATATCACTCCAACATTTCATAAGACCATGAGGGAGCCTTTGCATGGTGCTTGACCTGCTAAAAATAGCAAAATCTCCATTAATATCACCCCTTAATATCTTAATATCTTTTAAAAACTAGAAAAGACACTCTAGTTAATGTAGTCCTAGATCAAAGAAAAAGGCAGGATGGTCACAACTGGAAGGATTCTCATCACAAATCTGTTGGAGATGACCTGGTGCTATACAAGAACAGATCAAAGATATTTAACATTTTTGGTCCCATATTTCTATTGAAATATACTGTCTTTTGCTTAAATTAATTTTTAATAACTTTGTTTCATTTTTAAGCTGGTGTTTGGATCTTGAATTAACATGAAATTTCGATGGAAGCTTTTGAGATCATTTTAAAATGAAGTTTGTAACACAGAACCAGGGACAATTTCTGGGTGTTTTAGTATCAAAAGTATTAAGCTAATTAGAGACAATGCTTACACATCACATTTGTGGCCAGTGTGTTAATTTAAATGCATAAGTAAGCCCCTAGTTTTCTGCCTGCTGTCAGTAACCCCTTCAAAAAATAAAATAAATACCAGGAATCAATTCAACTAACTATATATTTCTACTCTGTTAAAGGGTCATTATTATTATGTCTCTTTAAGTTGAGTTTGGTTACAGCTGAGTTCAACTTCATCTTTCGTCCTTCCAGGATTGAGGGAGGTTGCTAAAATATGTACCAGTAATAACTGGGCTTTATATAATCAATTATTTCCTTCCCGCAAATTTCTGGCCTCAAGATTATTATTATTTTCATCATTAAGGCAGTGAACTGGAACGATAATTTGCATGTTGGACAAAATGATTTGGCAGAGTTGAAGTAAGTTGATTTTCTCCTTCTCTTCAGAATTGCTACCCATTTGTTGAGATTAGAAAGAGGCAAGCTGCTGGCAGAATCCTTAGCAGCATTTCGGTCCACAATCTCAGTACAAGTTCTGTTGAGGTTGACTTTGCCTTACGTCTTTTTGGGGTCAATGAAAAAAGTACCAGCTGAGTGCTGGGGTCGATGTAACTGACTTAACCCTGTCCTGAAACTGCTGGCCTTGTGCCAAAATTTGAAATCATCATTATTATTATTATTAAGGTCAATCTTTGCCTTTCATCACTGTGGAGTTTGATGAAATAAAGAATCAATCAAGTACTGGGGTTAACGCTGTTGATGAACCCTCTGCCTTCAAAATTACCGGGTTTTGTGCCCAAAATAGAAACCAAGAGTGGTGGATTGACAGAATGGGTAGAGCATCAAAAATAAAGTCTTGTGATGTGTTGAAATCTCACCCAATGTTAACTTTGCCCTTCATCCGTTTTATGTTGCTGAAATAAAGTATCAATCAAGTACTAAGTTCAGTCTACTCAGCTTACCCTTCTATCTAAATGTGAGACCATTATTATTATTATCCGGCCAGTAGAGTATCAGAAATTGTAGAGTGATGCATTTTATATTTAGCTATAACTGTTTCTGCTCTGAGTTCAAATCCCTATCGTTCGAGAGATTGTAGTTCATCCTTCAGCTCAATTGACTGTAAAGTCAATCCCAACCCTAACCCTAACCCCTATAAATTTCTAGCAATCATGGCAATGAAAGAAACCCTTGTTGCTGTTGTTTGTTTGTGAGACCCAGGTTTTGATGCAGCTTAATTAAACTGCTCTTTCATGCCTCATCTGCCTCCCTCTGCTTTTCATCTCTACTTTTCTCTGTTGTTCAGCACTCAACTGCACTTATTCAAATGCATGTCCCTTCTTCAGTCTGTGTGGCCGTTTCTACAATGTTGGATACATTTCACCTTATCTTTTGAAATGCATCTTTGTTATTTAGCTGCCATGTTTTTCATTCACACACTTGCACACATATTTATATATGTGTTTTTAGTCTTATACACACCTACACTTACACAGTTACTCTCATACACATCCATATTATGGCATATACAATATGAGCACAAGAGCAGACACACAACATAAGTGTATATACATTACAATCACACAATGGACAGTTAGGGGGTTTCGTCAAAAACCATATCAGTAAAGCAAATTACAGCTATTTCTATATATATATATATATATATATATATACACACTCACATACATACATTTACTCTCACACATCTATGCAAATATATGTACATATATTTCTGTGTGTGTGTGTGTGTGTGTGCACATTTGGATATGCAATTGGTAGAAAGAGTACTGAATACATATAGAGTGCAATGTTTTTACTTGTTGTTTCCGCTCCATGACTCCATGGAATGTCTTTGTGCATTAATTCAGATGACAAGGAAACTTTGTCACTGAAATAAATGAACATAGTGATATGTGTGTGTGTGTGTGTGTGTGTGTGTGTAGCCTATGAAGGCCATGAACTGCAAGTGCTGTCACTTCTGCCATTAAATTGTCAGGCCTTTGAAGAAGAGCTCCTTTACTTGAAAACTAGATACGGGTTATCTATAGGAAGGGCATCAGTAAAACAATACCCCATCTAATGCATGCTAGCATATATATATGTGTGTGTGTGTGTGTACACACGCACACACAGAGAAAAATCAAGTACAGTAAGTGAGGTGAGATTTGAACCTATGATACTATTTTTTAAAAGTAACCACTCTACTCCTCAAACCCCCACAGCCCCTAAATAGTAGATTGCTCAATAATTACAACATAAAAAACACAAGCACAAAAGCTTATTTTGGGATTGTGTTGCTGCTAAAACTGATATAATCCTGCAATTGTTTATTAAATATTTGCTTTTTTTTTATTATTTTGATGCTGAATTTGTGGCATTCATGCCTGTGCTTTTTTGTACCAATTACTGTTGCTATTTATTATTGTTGTTTCAATGCTAAAGCTCACTCCCAGCTTTTTCTTGAATCCTGAAACATCCATCGGCACATCCACTTCTCACTCCAGTTCTCATAGAAACAAATCTCAAACACACACACACATACCCCTGGATAGAGCACTAAGCTATTTCAAATAACCTTCCACGCACGCACACACACACACACACACACACACACACACACACACACACACACTAATGCCAAAGAAAAACAAAACATACTCCTGGTATTACTCTCTCTATTGGTTAGGTGAGTGGAATGAGAATACATTACCCTGTGTATATGTATATTTATGTATATATGTGTGTGTATGTATATATACTCACACACACGCACACACATATATATATATATATAATATGCATATAACGTATATGCACTTCTTGCAGGGGAATACACGCTTACTTATCCCATCAGAGGAGGAGGAATATGGCTGGTCGTGCAGCCACTTATGCACTGCTTCCTGTGCTGATATAGAAGTGGGATTATTAAAAACGTAATTAATAGCGACAGAAGCAGTATTAATAGCAAAAGGTGATATTTATCCCCTCTTAAAAGTGGATGTTGTGTTGGAACACTGCAATGGTGAGCATGAGGGGAGCTTTTATATAGGATTTGTGATGTCAGGTTTATATTGCTAAAGGAGGATAATCAGTAGCAAAGGATTATCTTTAGCAATATGAGGGGTTACATGCACCACAAGTCTGTATATATATATATATATATATATGTGTGTGTGTGTATAAATTCCATATGGCATGCTCAGTGCAAACTATGGACACAAAAGAAGTGTGGTAGAATCACAGTTAAAGGTCAACAGAGAAAGTAGAATCTGTTTGTGACTGATGAGCAGGAGCAATAAATAATATGAGTAAATATGAAGTAGATGTTCTGAAATGCTCAGGAGGCTCCCTCGGAGTAGTAGGGAGTTTCTGACACCTAAGTGTCTTCATCAACTGTAAGTAGAGTTGCTCGAATATCAATTGGATGGAGAAAGTCCAGAGAACTTTTACCTCTCTAACAAAATGGCTTCTCAGATGAAAGGCAGATTGTTTAATGCCTGTGTACATATTGAGACCCTGTCATGGTTTCCCCCACAACTCATCTTCTGACACCCACTTTTCTATCAATCTATCAATATGTTACCGTATTCCCTTCACTCCTCCCTACACTGAGCTGATGTCCTTTGTACCCAACTTTGTACCCAACTCATTCTCTATCACTTAATCAGCTGTTACACCATTTCTAATTAGTGAACTTACCAACACATCCACCTTTTCCCTTACACTGTCTGTCTCTTTCGCCAAATGTCTAAGTAATGAAAATACAAAGAAACCACACCGGTTGCCAGGCAGTGGCAGGGACATGCACAAAGACACACACACGCACACATTTATGTCTTCAATATTTACCTTATGAAGTATGGATATTTGAAACAACATGTAGCAGAATTAATTTCTCTTCATCCATACATGGAGCCTATATTCTACTTCATGTATTACTCCATGACCCTTTTTCAACTGTTGCTTTAATTTTGCTGCTGTTTCTTTGTTGCTGTTGCACAAATAGTTCTCTCTCTATATTTTTAATTTTGATCCTCTCTGCCCAAAAATGGGATTAAATTCATTTTGAGTTTGTTCATCCAGAATCGGAGGGGGGGGGGGAGATTTTTAATACTATATGAACTTAGAAAATACTAAATTAATTCAATAAATTATAAGAACCTTACTTTATAATAAATAGCCTTGGATCTAATTCAAACAAATCATCATCATCATTATCATTATTATTAGCAGCAGCATTTCGTCTTTCTCTTTATTCCAAGTTTAAATGCTGTTGAGGTCAACTTTGCCTTTCATCCTTTCAGGGTTGATGAAATAAGTACCAGTTATGCACTGGGGGTCAATCAACTAGCCCCCCCCCCACTTTAAAAGTTCAGGATAAAAGAAGTACCAGTCAAGTACTGGGGAAGCATATAATTAACTTCCTTCTGCCCTCAATGACTGCTGACCCCTTTGCCAAAATTTGAAAGCAAGTCAGTGAACCCTGCAGAATTGTTAAATCAGACAAAATGCCTTTAGCAGTATTTAATCTGTTTTCATGTTCTGAGTTCAAATTCCAACTTTGCCTTTTTGGGTTCCAGCTGGGTCCTGGAGTCAATGTAATTCACTTAATCCCCGCACCTGACCTTGTGCCAAAATTTGAAACCATTATTATTATTATTGTAATCGAGGTGGCAAGATGGCAGAATTGTGAGCCCACCAGGGGCATTTTGTCCTTCTTTATTTTCTGATTTCAAATTCCGTTGAAGTTGATTTCATCCTTTTGCCGGGGTCAATAAAATATGGACCAGTTGAGCAATGGGATCAATGTAATCAACTGACCCCTTTTTCCAGAGTTTTCTGGCCTTGTGCCAAATTGTTAAAAATAGAACAATAAAAGAATTATATTCGGCAATCAACAGATATATTTGTTTAATCCCAGGCAAAATTAAAATCCTCATCTTCCCCATTGTGACTTCATAGCAAAATCTATGCAGCTTTTTTTTTTTAAAATTCATTTTTCATTTTTTTTTTTTTACTTTTATTTTTAATTCTTTCCTTCAAACACTTTTATGTTGAAATCAACATGAATTCTCATCATTATTATTATTATTATTAAGGAAGACAGCGAGTTGGCAGAATTGTTAAGACACCAGACAAAATGCTTTGTAGCATTTCGTCCATTCTGAGTTCAAATTCTGCTGATACTGAATTTGCCTTTCATCCTGTTGAGGACGATGTAGTCAGTTAGCCTCCTCTGTCAACAATTTCAGATCTTGTGCTGAAAGTAGAAACGATTATTATTATTATTATTATTATTATTATTATTAAGGCAACGTGCTGGCAGAATTGTTAGCATGCTGGGCAAAATGCTTAGCAGTATTTCGTTCGCCTTTATGTTTGGAGTTCAAATTCTGCTGAGGTCGACTTTGCCTTTCATCCTTTCGGGGTCGATATTTTAACTATCAGTGAAACACTGGGGTCGATGTAATCGACTAGTCCCTGCCCCCAAAATTTCAGGCCTTGTGCCTATAGTAGAAAGGATTGTTATTATTGGCTTAGTGGCATTTCTTCAGGCTCGTGGTCGACTTTCGGGGTCAATGTAATCGATTTAACACCCTCCTTTAAAATCACTAGTCTTAGCATATCTCGGTCTGCTTCTCCTAAGGGAGATAACTCTGATGATTTATCTCCCTTGCTATGTGACAGTGGAGGAGACATATTTGTATTAGCATTTGCGATTCAATAAGTTGACATTTTGTATTCAGCTGATGTTGTGTAGGTATATCATATGACCCACAAAGCCCTTTTTTCAATGCTCTGGTAATTCCACCACTACTTGGGGGTGTCATTAAGTCAATCATTTTATCAACAGCAAAAGGATGATAAATAAAATTGAGCAGAATTTGAACTCAGAACCTAAAGAGCCAGAGAAATGCCATTTTGCATTTTGTTCAACATGAAAACAATTCTGTTAACTCACTGCCTGAATAATAATAATAATAATAATAATAATAATAATAATTCTTTCTAATTTTGGTACTAGGCCAACAATTTAGTGTGGTGGTGGTGGGGAATTGATTTCATTAACCCTATTACTTGAGTGGCACTTTATTTGATCCCAAAAATGAAAGAGAAAATTGTCTTTGATGGGATTCGAAATCAGAATGTAAAGAGCCGAAATAAATGCCTTTTTTTCTAGCATACTAATGATTCTACTTGTTAACCACTTTAATTGTTAATAATAAATTCTTTATAATTTTGGCACAAAGCCAGCAGTTTTTAGGGGAGAGTAAAGTTATTGATATTGACCCCTACTTCTCAACTTGTGCTCATTTTATTAACGATACAATTTGTCCCCTAAACATAACCCCATCTAAAATCTATTAGATTTACTTCTGAGACACTATGTTGAGTTTTAATGTTACAGAAGGAGATGCTAAGGCCAACGTTTTTTTTTTTTTAATTCTTAATCTTTTCCTGGTCTGTTTGATTTTTCTGGTTGCTAGAATTTTGGATTGTGAATAGAGCATTTCTCTGTATAGATCATTGGAGATGTCAGAGAATTATTCATGGAGACTGTTAAGTAGGTAATGCCCTACAAAATCCATAACTGACCCCCTTAGGGATGTCAAAAAAGTTGGGTGTATCCTTGCGGGCCCAGGATTTCCCATCAAGCAGTATGATATTTCGGCAGGTTGCTAATATTATATCAAGACCATCGTAAGGTAGGTTGGAATGTTTTTTGGTGAAAATTAGGGCCTTATTTAGATTAATAAGGGATATGCTGGAGTAGTATTAATCAATGTCAACTTGTATAAATTTTAATTTGTGCTTTGGGCATAGAAAATTGAATCACTGGGTAGCTTCAGTGGCTCTGGTCCAGAGTTTTAATGTTGATATGGCAGAGAGTTGGGGGTATTACCCGATCAAGTATAACTTTGCTGATCTTACTTATATCGGTGCTGGAGGGGCAGATGAAGTGAACTGAGGGGTTCGCTGCAAAGTTTTCTTTGTGATCCTTTAAGTTTATATTGGGTGGGCAAGGTGTGGCAGGTTCAGTCCTATCTTCAAATCCAAGTTTAACAATGACAACTCTATATTTGCTGTTGATTTCTTTGAGAGCCAAATCAGGTCCAATTCTGTAGTCCTTGTGTAGTTGCTTGAGTATTAAATCTCAGTATTTGTTTAGGGAAGCTTTGCATAAATTGCCTGTCTTATCAGCGAGGACGAGAATTCTGGGATATTTCTGAAGTTTTTTTTAATAATCTTATTGATTTTGGTTAGGTGAGGGATGGTTGCTTTTCTTTTGGGTTTAAATTTTATGTTTTTCACCATATTGGTAATGTCCTGTTTGAAATTGTTGAGCTGTCAGTTTGGAGGTGGGTGTTTATACATTTTTATATATGTATGTATATATGTTCAGGATTCAAGTGAATCAGGTTCTTAAATGGTTAAACATTGTGTCAGGTCAAAAAGAAACAAATCGCATATACAATGAAATCAGTGGAACAAATACCTACATATTGAATGACAAATAATTATTGCAGTTGTGTATACAATTAACTGTACCCAACTGAGTATATTGTGAGTATTAAGGCTGTATTTAGGATACAGCTTCAAAACTCATATATATATATATATATATATATAAATTTGTTTTTCACTTTTTGTTTTTTTGTTGGTTGTCTTAATTTATTAACCACAATTTATTTTTGCAGCAGTTTTCTGTCCACTGTATGTCCCTGCTCTCCGAGCAAGGTCAGTTCTGGACTGAACATTCTCTCCACAAGCTCCTCCAAGTAGCGAGAGAGAGAGAGACAAACAGACACACACTCACGGCATTGGTATATCATTCTTTATCTTGCTCTACAGCTGGATATATGGTTTGCTCTTCCTAGAAATAGCTTTGTCCAACACTAAAACTGCCTCAACAACCACCACCACCCCCAGCTCCATCTATGATGAGCTGGGAGTGGATTGCCTTTGATCAGGACTTACCTAGATCTAAATATAATGAGTCAGGTGAGGGAGCTTTTAGAGGGTCTTTCAACAGGCTAGAAACAACAACCAGTTGTAATAAAAAAATGAAATGCTATCACAACAATGTAGCCACAAATGGAATGGTTATGGTTGGAATGCCTCATTGGTTTATTTGAATAGGATCATTGGCCCTCGTGCACTAAGCAACAACAGATATATAATAGCAGAGAACCCAGACACTGCTTCACATCTTGCCCCAGAAATCCTTGCAAGCCAGTGTGTGACATGTCATCGTCAAAGAGACAAACAGATATGAAATAGCAGATATTCAACTGGGTCCCTGCTTTTGATGTCTTTAATGCTGATGGAGAGCAACAGATCAAGAAGCACACAACATGAGCAACAACAACGACAACATTGAAATACTTGCGTCGTTGTGACTGGTTTGCTCCCAAGCTGCTATTATGACGTTTGTCATACTTTAGTGAAACCTTAAACATCACTCTTGTAAAACTAGTAAATTTCTAGGAAGAGGAACCATACAGTTTGTGTGTGTTTATACATATATATATGTATATAAATGTATTTATATATATATTTGTATATGATATCACCTCTGTTTCCTGAAGCCTCTTTTCGTTGCTGTTTATGTGAATACATCCTGATGTTTTTGTTGCCTAATCTTCTTCTTCTATTCACCCATTACCTCTGTTCTCGGACACCCCCAACCACAGGTTTTCTTTTTCCCTACTTTCATCTTTATTCCCACTTTTCAATACTTATGTCTGCTTCTTTCACTCAAACTTTCAGCTTTTCCTTTTCTTTCTTCGTCTCTCAGTTTCTGCTACAGCCTTTTTTCTTCTTTTGTCTTTTGTCTTTCTTCAAATGTTAATAAATGCTTCATCGTATTTATTTTTTTCTTTTAACACTTCTTTGATTAATATTTACATGTGTGTGTGTCTGTGTGTCAGCTTGCAATAAAAATGTATGTGTGTAGTACACAGACTATTTTGTTGGGGTGGGGTAATTATCTGACCACTTGATTAATATGTTCAAACAAACATGCAAGTTTGTATATGCACACACACACACACGTTCATACATGCACATTTATACATACACATATATATCATCATCATCATCATCATATTACGTCCACTTTCATTCCTGGCCCGCATTGGGTCGGTCAGCATAATTCAGGCCAGTCCTTTCCTACTGAGAACTACTCCTGCTCTAAACTGCTTCTTGTGTGGCGTTCTGGCTTTGTTTCTATGACTGGATGCCTTTCCTCTTGTTAAACCCTGCCTTTGTGTGTAGCTCAGTGTCTAATGGTAAGAGAAGGATTCCAATGGGACGTCTGTAGTCAGTTCATATGAATAGGCGTGACGGTGGCGCCAGCAGGAGGAGGAGAAGAATCTGTGAGCCAATGTTTTGGATTTTGTTGGCAATAAATTGATATTTAGATGTTCTCGAATCATCCAACCCATGTTAGCATGAATGATGGATACTAAATGATGATGATGATGATGATGATGATGATGATGTACCTATCAAAAATGACAGGGTTTATTTCTGTCCCAGTAATTCTTAACCTCTTTGTTTAGAGGCAAAGAGATTCAAGAAGAAAATGGAGGAAAGGTAGAACTATCTCAGCTCCATTTTCTTCTTGAATTTTAATTTTTTGACTTTTAAAATTACTTTTATTTTTGGATAGGATATTGCAGTTTCTTTCTTTTTATTTAAACTTATAAATTTAGCCTAAATATCCTGTATGTATGTATCTATCTATCTATCTATCTATCTATCTATCTATCTATCTATCTATCTATCTATCTATCTATCTATATATATATATATATATATATATACATGCACACATACATACAGACACACACACATTGCTTTCTCCACCTGTTTCTCTCTCATTTTAACCTTTCATCCCCGACACAAGATCTCTTCCTCTTCCTCCAATGCCCCCCTCCTCCCCTCTCAAAGATTCTTCCTTGTCTTGCAAGTTACTTGGTGACCCTGCCAGTACTGGTGCCATGTAAAAAGCACTCAGTCCACTCTGCTGGGGGAGGGGCTGGTGTTAGCAAGAGCATCTAGCCAAAACAGTCAGTGAAGCATGGTGCAGTGTTCTACCTGGCCAGCTCTTGTCAAACTGCCCAATCCATGCCAGCATGGAAAGTGGACATTAAATGATGATGATGATGATATATATACATGCAGTGGAACCTCAGTTTTCAAATGCCTCTCCGTGCACTTCCCTCTTCAAATTTACCATGCCCATCCCTGCTTGAATTTCCTATGGGAAAAATAGTTTCAGTTTACAAACAAGTGATAAATGGTCTTCAGGGATGAATGATATTTGTGAACCAAGGTTCAACTTTCATCATTTATTCTCCATTTTCCAGTTGGCATAGGCTTGACGGTTTGACTGGAACTGGTAAGCTGGGGAGCTGTACAAGGCTCCAGTCTGATTTTGGTCTCTATTCCCCTTTCAACATGAACCTCTTCAAAAGTGTAGTGGGTGCCTTTTACATGTCACCCTCACGGGTATCTTTTATGTGTCCCCATCACTGTCCCCAGCACTATGGTTTCACTTGGCCTGATGAGTCTTCTCAAGCATAGCAAACTGCCAAAGGCCTCAATCATTTGTCATCGCCTTCATGAGACTATATTAGATACACATGTAATTTTTACCATTCACTCACACAATTTTCGTAAAAGGAAAGTAAACACAATGTCACTTCCAAACGTAAAAGTATTTTCAAACTCAAAACATATCAACTAGATTATAGCTGGAATCGACAATCAGGGTAATTAGGAGGACAGAAATTGGGACGAGTGAAGTGGGAGAAATTCTTCAACAGCCACTTCTGACTCTTTCCTGAGAAATGGCAAGGACCGAAATCTTGCAAGAAAATATATCGTCTTCCAGGGACTTTATATGGCCATTGGAATTGAAAGTAAGTTTCTGTTCAATAATGTAGGGCAGCATAACATCAATCTCACTGGAGACACATAGAAAGACCATCACAGTTTGGGGAAGCTGGCTTTCGTGATGTCCATGTCCTGTATTATAAGCGCTTACAGTCTTCACAGGGCATCGAGCAGCAGTCATCATGTTTTGACACCCAGTGCAAATGTTCATCATACAGATACCTCTTTTCCCAGTATTCCAATGGCCTCTACTCCTTCATGTTAACTTTTCTCAACCACAACTTTAATCTTTATGCTCTCCAATACCAGTATAACAAGCTGTTCCTGAAAAATGGAGACAAAAATCAACTTTAGCCTGAACACCCTGTACATACATACATACATACATGTGTGTGTGTCTATTACATGTTGTCAATCTCTCCTTTTTCTCCTTCCTCCTTGGCACAGTTACTCTGCTGTGTCTCTATACTTCCTATAACAAAAAGAGAAACTAGCAGCTAAAACAAAGGTCTTGGCATTTGTTTTGTTTTTTTATATATATAATATTTGTGTGTGTGTGTGTGTTGCTCTGTGTTACACACATGATACTGCTGCTGCTGAATTTAGCATTGTGTGTGAAGTGAACATAGATTATAGCCACAGCTTCATCTCTCCTACTATTTTCCCCTATTAATTGCTGCAGTGATTACAGATCTTTTTAAACGAACTGAATACATTGGATTACACCTTCATTTATTATAATTTATTCCTATTTTTATATTTTAACTCTTATATTCATATATTTTATGTGTGTGTGTGTGTGTATGTAATATTTAAGTATGTGTGAATGAGTGTGTGTGTGTGTGTGTGTATACGTATAATACAAATGTTTATTTTTAATAACTGTGCAAATAAATGAAGATGTTTCCAGAATATTTACAGGTTCAGCTGTACACACACACACACACACACACTTTAACTGGTTCTATCTCAACATATTCAATACTCATAATATACCCACACATATATATAACTCATTGACATTATATGTTTTGATGATACGGCCCTGTATAGATACGGCAACATTTCATTGAATATACCCACACATATATATAAAACTAGATCAACGCATAAACTTATGGCAGTTTTTATGTTGCTTGCTTTTGCTTCTTGTTCTTCATTGATTCCGATTTGAACCCCAACCCTCTTTCATTAAGTCAACCCTTTAATGACTGCCTGTCCTCCTAATTCTTAATGTGTAGCTTTACTGGCAAGCCTGACCTTGTGCACAACTTGCAGATGTAACTCTGCACGCATGTTGCTTTCTTGCTTCTTTGGATGCTGCTGAGTGCTTTTCCCCTCTCTATCTTCTATTACCCCCTCCCACCACCACCACCACCACCAAAAGGAACAGCAGGTAGCAACGTCCAACCCACTTTCCCAAGCATTGATAGTGTTCTTCCTTGAAGCAGTCTTCAGCTGGTTTTTGAGCACCCTTTTCCAGGCCAACCAGCCTCACCAGGCGTCGACTGAGAGAAACACGTCTCAAATAGGAAGAGGCCATGTCTGAACTATTACAGTTGATGTCACAAATCTTCACTGAGGCTGCCGGGTCCTTCGGCAGAGACGGCGCAGAGGGGTTTCTATCCTTAGGATGTTTGCTTCCTGACCATGGGACTTCAGGTTCAGCCCTACTGTGTGCCTTTTTGGATAAGTGTCTTCGATTATGGCTTCAGGCTGACCAAAGCTTTGTGAGTGGATTTGGGAGATGGAAACTGAACGAAGCCCATCACGTGTGTATGTGTGCGTGCGCATGTGTCTCTTTGCCTTGACCACACATATCTGCTGTAAATGATTGATTTTTTAATGTCAGGCCATGAGGAGATCTCACCTTGCCGACCAATAAGTGAGGATTGGCGACAGAAATGACATCTGACCTTAGAAAATTCACTTCAATAAACTCTGTCCAACCATGCAGAAAAAGTGGAAAAATGTCCATGAAATGACAAGAGCAATGGCTTTGAACAATTGCCAGAATCCTAGAATGTTATGACTGCTTTCTAAATATGATGATGCCTGTCTCTGTGCATCTGGATATATCTTGAGCTTTTGCAACCCACCCTTTATTTTTCAAGTTATGACTAACCTCCTCCTCCCCCTCCTCCTCATGAGGAGTTGTCCAGAATTGATTTATAGGTCTTGTGCATGTCATCCAGGAACCTGCTGATAGTACCCTTCAGTTCCAAGGATCTTGAATATGAGGGTTTCCTTGAGGCTGTGCAACCTCAGGAGCATTTGTCACTCTGCCGCTTTCTAATGAATGACAGTGTGGGTTTGATGTAAGTCCTTGCGAATATCTGGATTGTCAAGCTTGCAGTAATTGTAACTCTTGGTGTTTGGTGAATACCAAGAGAAGAGCACTTGTAATTTGACCTTTGGTGGTATCTTGAGATGGCCTGTCCAACCCTTAGCTCACATCATAGCATGAGCAAGAAGTAAGCCATAAGATTTCTACTTCAAGAAAATGTTAATGGTAAGGTTGTGTTCTACACACACACACAAAATATTTCGATGTCATTGATGTTAGTTTTCTCAACACCCTGAATTCTGATAACTCGATTCTTCCCCACTCTTGAATTAAAAAATCATCCAAAAGACTGCTGGAAATCCATTCTGTCAGAAACGAACTTAAACCAGTTTGTCTTTTTCTGCTGTGTGTGTGTCAACGAGTTGGCTGTGTTATTGTTGTTTTTGTCTTCTGAAGTGTTACACTGGTGTTTAATATATTTGTATTTCAATATAACCTTACAATTAATCCAGCTTTCCAAACATATCTCAGTAGAAAATATTTAATGGTTGGCCCCTAAGAGCTATGCATGTGTTTTACAATGTCCTCCATCACCATTGGTGAAACTCTAAACCACAGGATGTCAACTGTATGTTTTATATTTGGTCTTTAAGATGACCTCTGGTTCTGGGTGGGGGGTGAATTTTTTTTAAGGTTCAAATTCCGGCCTGTACACTGACACAAACTGTATATGCATTCACACACACACACACACATATATATTATGATTTTGCTTAGGCATAGCACTACCAATAAGCAGTTGTTAGGGCTCAATATACCTTGACTTCAGAGTAAACAATCAGGTGAATACAATGTAATATTAATGATAGCAGAAACAAGCTTAATGAAACGCAGTACTTGACTCTTGTTCTTTTGTCTTTCACTAATCCATAGGTACATCTGTATGCATGCAGACTTGCACTTGCACTTTTCTCCGTTATATACACTTTGCTCCTGTACCTTTAAATATGATTTTTTAAAATTATTTGCTATTGCATATTCATGCTTACATGCATACATACATACATACATAGATATATATATATTTATGAGAAGACATTTACCGAAAATGCCACAGTGTAGGACAGAACTCAGAACCATGTAGCTGTGGATTTTAATTTATGACCTTACATCTATCCTGCACATATACACACACACTTGCATATGTGCATGCATGTGCACATACGCACACACATACTTACACATTTCAAATTGAGGAATATTTTGTTAGTTTGCTACATTGAGTTTAACTCCTGGAAGTCGCACTCTATGTGTGTGAAGGATGTATATCACCTCAATAAGTGATTTCTAAGATATACACCCCATCTTTAATGGTGACCCTCATATCTTAGAGACTGAGACAGAGCAAGCTATAAGCCTCACCCATTGTGTGTGTGTGTGTGTATGCATGTGTTTATGTACATGTATATATATATATATATATATATATATATATATATATATATATATATATATATATAACTTTGATTGAGTTTCATTTCTTTTCTCTTCTTTTCAGAACTACAAACAATACAAACCGTCAGGAAAAGAAAATGACGCGATCCCGTAGCCATTCCAAGCCAGACAATAGCAGAAAGTCCTCAGCTTCAGCTTCTGTGAAATCCAAACGTGCAACATCTGAGCTTGCTAAAAAGCCTTTGTGAAATTGTAAAATCTGAACTCCCTGTTTCCTTCTGATACTCCCTAATTTACTGTAACCCTGATTTCTCTAGCAACCATCCTATTTCACCAACAGATTCTTACTAGATGTACTTTAATTTAACAACTCTATGAAGCATTATCTTATTCTAATTTATCAACTTCTCTTTAGTAGTACTTTATTTCATCATAGTACTCACTTTTCTAAAGGAGTACAACTTAAAATTAAAATTAGCAAATTTCAAGACCTAAAAAAAATACTTTAAAAAAATGTAAAATTGTTTTCTGATATTTGTTGTTAAATAAATGAGAAATGTGAAGTATTTAAACACTAGATTATTTAATATTAAAACCTTTCATACTTTGGCACAAGGCATGCAGTCTCAGGAGAAGTTACATTGGTAAGTTACAGGTAAATTACATTGACCCCCACCCCCCACTACTCATTATTGACATTGACGGAATGAAACATACCAGTGACCTTGGCAGGATTCCAACTCAGAGCATTAAGGGACAAAAAGAATACTAAGCATGGAATATCAACATGTATGCATACACTCACACATATACACGCATACATATATATGAACATGTATATATATATTAATATATATATATATTGCATACATATAAATGCACACATACACATATTTGAAAAGCAATATTGTATTTTAAAATTGCTGGTAAGAAATTTGACGTCATACCTCCATTTCTCCTTTAATTCTCTCTCTCTCTTCCTTCTTTTCTTCTCTTGTCCTCTGACATCAAATTTCATAAAAGCAATTTTAAAATTACTAGCATTCCCTATAAACCTTTGCTTTTGATATATGCGTGTATGTATGTATGTGTGCATGCATGTATATGTGTGCATGTTTGTATTTACTGTATGCATGTGTGTGTGTATATATATGTATATATATATATATATTATATATTGAGGTTGATAAATTGAATATTAATTCAATTAACATCAATTTAAAACCAAGTGGCCTAGCATAAAAATCTGAAAATTCAGAAAAATTGTATTACATGCATATACGAAGGGATGACCACTAAGTGGACATCCGATATGCTAGAAAGAGGTCATCAACGACCCAACTACAAAGAAAAATAATGTTCTCCAGAAAAAATTCAGCAAACACCAGAACATAAGCGGGCAAGACAAAATGAAAAATATACAGAATAAAGAATTAATCGTGTACCGGTTTTGCCATTAACTTTTTTATTTACGTAAAAACGTCTGTGGTTCTTCAACACAATCGTTCAAAGATCAATATAACTTGCAGAACTATACACGAATTGTCTTCATAAAATTTGATGTGCGTACAGTTCTACCAATTACAGGATTTTTTTTCAGGATTTCAATGCGTTCGGCTCCGCATACCTTGTAGCGTTTCGTTCTATTTATGTATATATATATATATATATATATATATATATATATATATATAGATAGATATGCATGCACACACCCCACACACACATATATATATATACACATACATATTTATAAATACATCTTTGAATGCGCATACATATACTACTACTACTTGGCGTTTCTGTATTAGCAGAGTAAGAGGATGTGAAATCAAAATGAAGTTAACTCCCAGGAGCAGGATGCGTGTGGATTATATAAAATCGATTCCAGATCACTATCGCATTCCCTGGGGAGGCAATATTGTTTATTTATTGACAGCAAGTCATAGTTGAGTTAATCCATAGATTAGCTTTGATCCCTTAGAGCCGTAGAGCACCAGACGGGGAACAACTGCTGAAGGTGGATGAGGTGGTGTACTTCATTGCTTGAAGGTCACTTGAGATGATAGGAGAGCTGAAGTGTTTACACCGGTTTCGATCTATGGAGCTATAACACCTAGAACCGTCTGTGTGTCGGCCCACTGTACCCCACCATACAACACACATTGGTCTATTGTGTTTGTGCATCTGATCTTCTGTCGATTTCGGTGATAACCATTTAGTTGTTTGATCAACTAAATTATTTACTCGTTATTTACTGAATATTCCATCGGTATGAGTTCACGTGAAACTAAATTCCTGATAATATCTGTCTGTCTATTTGCATTCACACACACATAGAGAGAAAGAGCTAGAGAAGAATCGGCCTTTTCCTTTTTAGACAGACATTTTCCTTATTGACTTTGAAAAGATGAAAGGCAAAGTTGAGCTCGCTGGGATTTGAACTCCGCATGCAGAGAACCGAAATGGATATTCCAGACATTGTGTCCGACATTCTAACTACTGTTCCTGTTCGCTGCCGTCGTTAACTGTATGCGTTGCAGTGTTCCTGTCAGACTTACCTCGCTGGGAATTGAACTCGGAGTACAAAAAGGCGGAACGAATAATGCAATACATACTGTTCGACGACGCTCTAATGACTGTTCTAATTCACCGCCTCAGTTGTATGAGGTGCCAACCTGGACATGTAGTCTCACCACTGTCCAGTAGATTTTTTTTGTGTGCCTATTGTTGTTGCTGTTCTTGTTGTTATTGTAGCCCTTGGTTAACTCTGCTCCAGTTGATTTATAGAACAGAAATAGACAGTCGGCAAATGACGAGATTCGATCGTAAATTGAATACGGTGCAGTGTACCATGTCTGTGCATGTTGCATTCTTTCCACTGTATCGAGGTAATATTTGAACAGCTGTAGTTATTGTTGTGGTTGTTGTTGCGCAGCTCCAGACCATTTCTGATGGACACATTCCAACGTGACTATACTATCGACCTTTCAATATATTGTTTATTTCAAACGTCATTATCCTGTTTCTTTCCTTTTATCTGTCATGATGTAAGAAATATTTGGCTACTATTTCTAGTATGGCGATTGCTCACCTAGAGCAGTACTTCTCAAAGTAGACAGTACTGGGTCACTGCCTTAAGGGTTTAAGTCGAACAAATTGATCCCCGTATTTATTTCATTTTTTAAAGTCGTTTTATTTTTTGCCGATCCGTTATGAGGCTGCAAACAAACCAACACCAGTTATCAAGCAGTGTGGGGCTGCATACAAAGATACACACACATATACACTTGTCCAAGGTGCTGCAGAATAGAAGTGAATCCACGGCTGTGAAGCGAACTTGTTAACCACACAGCTATAACCTGCAACTGATCAAAACATGTTTGAGGAGCACCACTGGCATTGGTTTATATTTGAAGATACTGGGGGAGGGGAGGGAGCTACATTCGATCCAAGCGACGCCAGTTATTGGCTTGGTGTCCCTACTTCTTTCTGTTGTATTTCCCAGCAAGGGGCCAGCTACTGGCAGTTCGAACAATCACCCGTGCTTGGAAACACCAAGTGGTTGGAGGATCCATGTGTTTTGGGACGTCACGTTCTTAAGAGCGCTACGTGCTTGGGCGGAGGGGGGGGGATATATTTTGTGTTTGTAATATTTGAAGTAAAAGAATAAAATGTAATAAGTAAATAAATATTTTATTCAATTATTTCGTAATTTGTAATAAAGCATTTTATTCTTAAATTTACAGATTTTATTTTTGAAAAAAAAAAGAAAATACATGTAACGAACGCCGATATTTTGAGGGTGGAAGTTCCGGTGATTGTTAGAAACGTTCCTGTGCCAACATAAAGTAATTGGGGCTGGGAAAAGAAGTGAAATGTTAGGACCCATCATAACCTTATTCGCTATCTCTAATTTATCTGAAGGGATGACTGGAACTCATCCACTTCAAGCTAACGAAACTCAAGACATCGAGAAACTGTCCTAACTATTTGCAAAGCTTACACACAAGCATGACCATGACGGCGACCATCGTCTGTCATGATCGCCTCCACCGCCACTTCACGACGACGACGATAACCACATGACCACATGACCGATATGCAGCCAACGACTAACTGCTGCACATGACCGACTGCTCGACTTGCTAGTTGGATAGCTCGCTAGACGGGGGCAGTCAACTAGCTAGCTAGATAGATAAGATAGACAGACAGATAGATAGATAGATGATGCATGACACGAGGAATCTGAACTTGTCAAAACGTTGAACCACTTAACCTTTTACACAATTTGATATGTTCTCTGAATTTCGTTATTAAAATTAGTTTTTTTTGTTTTCTTTTACAAAATAATGACTTAAAAATTATTTACTGTTTAAAAAAAATATTTTATTTAATCTTTTGATTCTTGTGTGCATGTATGTAGGATATATCTATGTGAGTATGCGTGTGTTTGTGTGTGCATATAACTTCAAACAGCATTTTATAGGACAGTCAGAAGACAACATTCGTTAGAATAGCAACAATAGCAACAACAGCGACGACGATGATGATGATGATTATAATGCTCCTTTCTTCTATCGGGACAACAAAGTCAAAATTCTTGGGGGGGGGGGGACTAGTTGATTACATCAGTCCCAGAGTTCAACTGGTACTTAATTTATTGACCTCGAAAGAATGAAAAGTAAAGTCGACCTCGGCGGAATTTGAACTCAAAATATAAAATGTAAAGACCGACGAAATGCTTGTCCGTCGAATCATCATCATCATCACGAATTCTAACATAAGTAAGCACCCTTTTATTTAGGGGGCAGGTGTGAAATCGATTTCATTGGTCTCAATATTTAACTGGTACTTTATGTTTTAACGACTACAACGGGATGACAGGCTGAGTTCGGTGAGAATTGAAACTGAATATCCCGAACAAGAAGCAGAGTAGATTTTGTTTGGCACTCTACCGATTCTGTCAATCATTGGGCCCTTAATAATAATAATAATAACCATTTCTATTATAGGCACAAGGCCTGAAATGTGCAGGGAGGGGGTAAGATGATTACATCGACCCAACTACGTCACTGGAACTTAATTTATCGACCTCGAAAGGATGAAAGGTAAAGTCGACCTCGGCGGAATTTGAACTTAGAACGTGCAGATAGACGAAATGATCGTTTCTAAAGTAGGAACATGGCCAACAAGTTTATGTTGGGGGAGGGTGGAAAGTAGTTGACACCATCAAGCTAGAAATACTTAACAAGTTCTTTATTTTATCAAACCCGAAGGAATGAACGACAAAGTTAACCTATGCAGAATTTGAACTCAAAATCTAATGAATCGGAATAAATACCGCAAGGCTTTCTCTTCGACGCTCAAACAATTCTTTTGGTCTTTTTTGTTTAGGTCGAAGGCAAGCAATTTTAAGGAAAGGCGTTTAGTGTATTTTGTGGAGTTCAGTGGTCGACTGGGGTTTTTTTTTTATTATTATTTTTATCGATCCCGAAAAAGAGAAAAATGTAAATCAAATCGATGTTGATGGGATTTGAATTCAGAACGTAAAAAAGCAAAAGAAACACCGCGAAGTATTTTGTCCGACGCACTTAACATCAACAAAAACAATTAACAACAACAAGAACATATTTAGAAAATATGAAAACAAAAAGGTAACCAGTCTTTTTTGTCGCAAATATCCATTTCAGGTTCGAAAATATGTTGCAGTTTGCGTCTTTAACCTTCTTCATCGTCAGCACCACTGCCACGGAAAGAACCACCAAATTCACTGACGTCATATTCGGATATATTTCAAGAAAAATAATTTGAATAACTTTGCGAAAAGAGAAACAGCAGCACCAATAATGTTTGTTGGAAGGCTTTGAGAAAGTGATAGAGTGAAAAGGGAGGAAGATTCCAGAATCCGTAGAAGGAAGGTTTGGTTGAAATGATCACAATGAAGTGGATTCAGTTAAAGATATTCCAAAGTCAGATGGTGGTGACGGCGGTGGGGGGGGGGCAGTGGCTTTGGCGGTGGTGATGGTGTTAGTTTACATCTGTTTGCATCTCAAATATTGGGATTCTGCATAGCTAAAGGCTCTTCCGGAAATTTATTTATATTCAGTTCATGGAATTCGATTCGATTACATTGTTCCTGTTCCACCTCTGTCCGAACTCGACAACATTTGAACGTGTAACGGAGTTGCTGAAAAGTGTCCCGAACTCGGTTGTTTCCCGGGGATTTTTCCCAAAATGGAGTCTTTCCTCCTTCATCCCAGGTGTTTGTCAGCGATTCCTTAGATGCCATCCCGTATTATCTGTAATCTATCTTGATTTTTTAATCTTATATTTGTTGATAGGGTGGTCGATTATTTTTACCTCGTCTCTGAGTTGTTTCCACTTTCTCTCTTTTACTCTCTTCGTGCGCGCGTGTGTATGTATATAAATGTAAGTGTGTATAGGTAGGTAGAGAAACAGATGTCAAATTGTATGATAGTGTGTGGTGATGGCGAAGAGGTTCAGTAATATTTCTACAAAATTATCAAAGGTAGCGGACGATATCTGTTTCGATTCGTTCTCGTCTTGTCTCAACAGTTCCTGTGTGTTTTTTCCTTCTTTTTGCTCCAAACACTGAATCAGGTTTGTATCTGCATCGGCACCGATGATTCTGCTCACTTCCTCATTCTACGGATACTACAAAGCACAATGAACTGTCCATCTCTCATTGAAGTTGTCAACTAGCTATACAGCTGGTCGCCAGTGCAAGATTTGTTGCTGGATGCTTGCTGCTTGCTTGCTGCTTGCTTCGTATATTTCCTTGAATAAACCATAACTTCTGAATGTTAAATTTAGAGAAAAGTGTCAGAGAAAGAAAGAAACAAATAACAAAAAAAAAAAAAGACAGAGAGAGAAAAGAAGCATGAACATCTTATTTATGTGATTCAAATCGTCATTGGACACCACTTGGATGGTGTTAGAAGAACGAAGAGAGGAGGTTCATATTACACGCATTATAAATTGAATGCTTGCACATATTGACACGCAGGCATATATGTATGCATGTATGCATGCATAAGTGTGTGTGAGTGAGTATATATATATGTGTGTGTGTGTGTGTGTATGTATGTATGCAAAGGGATGCTGAAAAATTCCTGATTCTAAGGGTGTCGCGAAAGGTCTGGCTGGAGGCCCAATTTTTCTAGTTCTTTTGTGGGGCATAGAAAAACTGAAGGGCCGCTGCAATAAGTGTGTGAATCTGAGGCCGGGGGGTGGGGGTATCGAATAAAATTATAATCAACTGATCCTCTTGAATTTTTTTTAACCCAAAGCCAGGAACTTTTCAACACCCGCTTCCGCATGTGTATTAGAGAGAGAGAGGGGGGAGAGAGGGAGGGAGAGAGAGAGAGAGAGAGAGAGGAGAGAGAGAGAGAGAGAGAGAGAGAGAGAGAGAGAGAGAGAGAGAGAGAGAGAGAGAGAGACGTAGCAAGAATGGTATATAGATGTGGTATTTTATCGATTTTCAGCACTGCTAGTGGTAGATATCAAGTTGCTAGAGATGGGGATGATGGAGAAAATATGTATGGTTGTGTTGCTGTCTTTTATTAGTTCTGCTGGTCGTGTCCTACCACACACGATTACATAATAATCCCGTGACTCACGCGCGCACACACACACATACACACACACACACACATGTGCATACACACGCATAGTTTGTGCTTAGTCAGAGTCGAAAGCGTTAAAGTAAGGAAAAAGCAAGAGAGATTCACAACTCACTGTTATTTATATTTTTAAACAGGATACAATGCTATATACACATGTTTATGTATGTATGTATGTATGTATGTATGTGTGTGTGTGTATGTATGTATGTATATGCGTGTGTGTGTATGTATGTATCTAATTTGAAAGGCAAAATCGACCTCGGTGGAATTTGAACACAGACGAAATGCTTAGCGGTATTTCGTCTGTCTTTATGTCTGTGTTCAAATTCCACCGAGGTCGATTTTGCCTTTCATCCTTTAGGGGTCGATAAATTAAGTACCAGTTGCGTACTGGGGTCAATCTAATCGACTGGCCCCCTTCCTCCAAAATTTCGAGCCTTGTGCCTAGAGTAGAAAAGTAGTAAAGCATATTTCATTTGTTTGCAGTGGACAATACGTGCAGTCATGCAGAAAATGACAGCTTCCAAATCCTATTTTCTGATTGAGTAAAAATTATCAAACTTTAAACCTCTACGACGTTCTTTTAAAAGAAATCTGGCAAAAGTGCAATATCTTCCGAGACTCAGTGTGGAAAATTACATCAATACACCAAATTTTAAAATTTTTACTAAACTTCGAAAAGATTCGAGTTGAAAAGATTCGTGTTGGCCTACAGATACCACCGCCACCATCACCACCACCACCAGCAACAATAACACAACCACTACTACCATCACCACCTACACCAGCACCACCAAGAGCAACAGCACCACCACCATCTACAGCAAGAGCACCACCTCCACAACTGCCACTATCACAACCAGCAACAACAACATCGACCACAACACAAGGAATATATCGATTAACTTGAGTAAAGTGAATCTTCGATGACTCAAAGCAATAAGAAAAAATCTCGTAAAGAAAAAACAAAAGGACAAAAATTAAAACGACAACAGCAACAACAGCAACAATACGTAAATAAAGCAGTCAACTGATGAGGCGAGAAGATTGTTCGATTATGATCACGTGGTATTGTTCTTGAAAAACAAAACGAAAACAAAACCAAGAAAAACCCGTTGAAATTGATGAAACATTGAAGATGGCTGTTTGCCAAATGTATATTTGTGTAGATATGGTATTTAAATATTTATAAGAGCCATCGGAGCTTGGTTCATGGATGAGAGAACTAGGAGATGAGAGAGAGAGAGAGAGAGAGAGAGAGAGAGAGAGAGAGAGAGAGAGAAGGAGAGAGAGGGGAGGAAAGAGAGACAAAGAGAGAGAGATTGGTTCGTGGATGTTGATGAGGAAATAGGCGTTTATACACACGCACACATATATATATTTATATTGAAAGAGAGAGAAGATAGATGTGATAATATATTTGTTCGTTTGTGTGTATGTGTGCGTGTGTGTATATATGCATGTGTGTATATATGCATGTACGTATGTGTGTGTGTGTGTGTATTCATACACAATGTTAATATATATGGTGTCCCAACACATTTGCAGTCCAATGGCTGCTGGAACCCGTAAAAGAGTACGTACTTATATGAATCGTGAGACATGTGTGTATGCTTGTGTGTGTGTGTGTGTGTGTGTGTGTGTGTCTGTGTGTGTGTGTCTTATGTACTTGTATAGCGAGAGAAAGAGAGAGGGAGAGATGAGGGAATAAAAATGCAGAAATGATTGTATAGAACAGTCTCTTTGCATTTCTGTAAACGTTTGACTGGTTTCCAACATTTCCCGCCATCTCAATGTCCTGCGTCCATCATAAGGATGATACACATTAAAACCGATGAAATCTGAACGCCCACAGTTCTTGAATATCTTTGATGTGTTTTAGTTTATATCCCTTAGCTCACATTTTGTAATTTTAAGAATCATTACTTACCAAAACTGACCTTAACTGTTTTTATACGAGTAAAAAATAAAGAAAAGAAAAGAAAAAAGAAATTTAGGTTCTGTTCATTTATCGATCAGGATTAATCGATAAGATCATACTTCGCTGAAGATTTCTAACGAGGCTGAAACATATCCGAAGCAAACTCTGCAATATCCAGTGCCAGATTTACTTATAAGATTCACAGGCCCAGGATGTCAACGGCCATAGCGTTTATATTACAAATCTAGTTATGAAGGTAGGAGATTCAGAAGGGAGCTACACAAGTGGAATATCTTAGGACTCCTCTTCATTTCAATTAATAGTTGTACCTTGCCTGTCAAAAGAAGAAGAAAAAAAAACAGAAAAAAAGAATTTCTCTCCTGCGCATGAAAATTATATTTTCGGTAAAATAGGTTCTTACATCCTGGAAATTATCTGTCCCTTTCCTTGAGATTTTCAAGCAATTGCTGTTTGAACACACTTTCCAATGTAGCACTTTCGCTATTTGGTTGTGTTGCCACAACTCGTAGTTATTTGGGGCAAGTCTAGGGCATTCGTTCGTGATATGGGCAATGATTTCATTCACTCTATTGCTGATGTGGCACAGCAGACACACGAGCTCATTCCTAAGGTTGACCCTCCAGTTCGTGGCCAAAGCTTGGTCTTGCGTTGCTAGTATAGTGCTTTCAGTTTATTATTATTATTATTATTATTATTATTATTATTATTATTATTATTATTATCTATATATATATATAAAAATGAGAATGTATGTCTGTGTGTGTGTGTGTGTGTCTGTGTGAATCCCTAAAACTCCAGAACTACACAACCAATTTCATTCAAATTTTACACATGCCTTACTTAGGGTCCCAGTTGTGTTTTAGTAAAAAAAATCTTTAACTTCTTGCATAGTTCGAGCCCACAGCAACATATCTCCTCCACTATTTAAGTATTACGTGTGAAAAGTGAAACAAAAACACTCATGTCAAATACTTTCACTTTAAAAATGAAACTATTCCACTATTTCAGTATCAAAACTAAAACAATCACATTTCCATACTGTAATTGTTTTTGGGGGTGGGGGGTTAATTTACACTGCATACGAAAATACAGACATATTATTACAGAACGTTATTAAACACTCACAGATCTACGTATACATACCTGACGACTGACATGCGTGAAGTGTCAATACGAAATTTTATTTTCATTTCCTTTAAAACAATACACATTTACTGTTCCATTACCTATTAATAATTATCGCAGCAGTTGCAAGGTTGGCAGGTAAAAATATAAAATTCTTTGTCTCTCTGTACAAGTGCTTCTATTTCCTTAATTTATACTGCATACAAAAGTACAGACATACTATATACGGTACGTTATTAAACACACACACAGATGCACACATCTATACATACATATACATACCTGACGACTTAATTTTTTTATTAACCACACAGGGTCGAAACACAGAGGGGACAACACAAGGATACAAAAAAACACAAAAGTGGAGGAAAAATAAAATCGAACGAAAAGAATGGTAATGATAAATCAAAAGGTGGAATGACGTCTACTCGAACCCCACACTCCAGTTAACGTCATTGAACGTTTTTAGAAGAAAAAAAAAATTAGCACTTGTTATTTTATTTTCGTCTCTTTCTCCTTGTTGTGTGTTGCTTGTTTTATATACTTTGTGGACGACTGACATGCGCGAAGTGTTACCGGATGATAATTATCGCAGAAGCTGCAAAGTAAGACATAAAATTCTTTGTCTCTCTGTAATAATTATTGTGGCATTTACCGTTAAATTAGCAGTTCCATACATGTACTATTTCGTTCATAATTTTTTGTTTACAATATTGAAAAAATGTCACCAAAGAAAAGACGTAATCCCTCCAGAAACGTGCTTTCAGATATGGTCCATCCTATTCCTATAAAAATGATAATTCTGTACAAAATGGTGTACTCCACTCAAATTGTCGTTTCTGCAAATCTTTCAAATTTCCAAATGAAGCTAATGGCATGTGCTGCTCGGGCGATAAGATAAGATTGCAAGCACTACCAGCTCCTTACCGTCTCCCATTGCAACCCATTTCTAGAATGTACTCATTTACCTAGAATATCTCCATTACACCTCCATTCATTTGACTGTCAACCATATGACGGGTCGTGTTAGACGTAGCGCTGACCGCTGCAAAGGAGAGTATTCCACTGAGCTTTTCGGTGGGTTAGAAAATTACATACCTTCACCCCAAATTTTCCATGATAGGTTAGCACTTGGAATCCTCCAATCCTCCGATGTATTACATGTCGATTAGTCGAATTAGACTATCATTTACTCCACAAATGTTTTGTCGTCAATGCTACGCTTTCCCGATTCACCTGTTTCAACATAACTCTGATATATATATACATATATAAACAAACTACACCATTTTAGTCCCGAGTGACCCGGGTGTCTCTGCTAGTAATTATTATTATTTTATTTTGTTTTGTTTCATTTTATTTTACTGAACTGGTAAAAGTAACAGATTTCCAAAGAGAAGTGGGGAATCAAATGAAAATATGAGGCCTGTTGTCTTTAGATATCGGTTTTAAATATTCTTTTTACAGTATCAGGGTTTTTTTTTATGAACATTTAAATACAAAACACGAAAGCTGTATGTATGTGGTTGTGCATGTGTGTATGCATATGTATGTTTGTGTATACGTATGGCTGGCTGGCTGGCACTCCGTCGCTTACGACGTCGAGGGTTCCAGCCTGCTCGTGAAATTAACGTGCAAGTGGCTGAGCACTCCACAGACACGTGTACCCTTAACGTAGTTCTCGGGGATATTCAGCGTGACACAGTGTGACAAGGCTGACCCTTTGAATTACAGGCACAACAGAATCAGGAAGAAAGAGTGAGAGAAAGTCGTGGTGAAAGAGTACAGCAGGGTTCGCCACCATCCCTTGCCGGAGCCTCGCGGAGCTTTAGGTGTTTTCGATCAATAAACACTCACAACGCCCGGTCTGGGAATCGAAACCGCGATCCTATGACCGCGAGTCCGCTGCTCTAACCACTGGGTCATTGCGCCTCCACTGTGTATACGTATATACGTGTAGCAATATGATACACGCACACATACATATGAACAAATAGTGAGGGATTATCAACCTGGGCAAAGCAGTTCATAAGCCCTCTCTAGGCACACCAGGCTAACAATATTACTTCGATTAGCGAAGAACTCCAGGTAATCTTTTGATGGGATATGTTTTGCAAACAACTTCGAGAACTCCGAATCCCCGAAGCCAGCAAGTGTATGGGGTCACCAGGAGAAAATGCGCGCCGTTTCGGGGCCTACATCTCGACAGCATGAATACGCACGGGCCCCACTCACTGATATGAGGCCCGCTTGCTAGATCAACTGGTTATTAAATAATGTGTTCACACATTGAACAGCAGTTTTGATCACTCTGAATATGTGTGTGTAAATGCATGTAATATATATATAAAAGCCGATCTGTGTGCATGTCGAACCGACACAGCCTACGCCTGCACACTCCCACACACACACATCAATAGTCAGAGTAGACTGGAGACATCCGACAGGTGCAAGTCTACACTCAACCAACCAGGCTGTACTCAACCAACAAGTCTACACTCAACCAACCAGGCTGGGTACTGTACATTTTCTGATGAAATTTCGAAATCATACAAAAGCCGCCCAGGCAGTTGAAACATAGGTGGGGTGCCAGAGTGCGTGGTACGTCCGTGGAAGTAGGGAGGGGTGGCCGCGTGGGTGGAACAGCAGTCAACCGGACTGTTAGGTTTACTGTCTTTTTGCTATTTGTGCTAAATAATGTTGGGTGCGGTCTCCTAGGTTTGTGCGTGTGCGTGTATGTGCATGCGTGCGTGAGTATATGTTTGGATATGTATGTGTGTGTATGTATGTATGTATGCGCATGTAAATTTACACACACACACACATCCTAAACACTAATATGTTGAAACTGTAAACAGGTACACACACTTCCGTACATGTACACACACACACACACACACACACTTCTAAAACGAACAACGCGGACTCACACAAACACACAGGCACCTCTAGCCTTTCGTAGTCCGCATAATGTCTCCTTACACCACATTCAATCTCGGAATTCTTTTCCCCCCACCCCACCCGTTTTGTCCTCCATAGCAACTTTTCAAAATAGCAGCCTCATAAACAGGTCTCGACAGGATTTTGCCCTTGTTAGCTTTTTCTTTCTCTTTCCGCAGTTCCTTCTTGATAAAGAACTATCACCCAAAACATAAATTCTTTCTTTTCTCTTTGCGTTCAATGTCAAGCCAAGAATTTTTAATGTTTTCCTTCTTTGTCAGCGTGTTTTTATTTATTTTACTGTGCTCATACGTGCACACACACACGCACACACATATGTATATATGTATACATGTGTGTATGTGTGTTCTGTCACATTCGGTCTATCTCCTTTTCCAAGATATATTTTCGCGTGTTTATTTACTTCTTTACATAAGGGCTCTTCATATACCCAGGCTTATACATATATTTGGATAAAGTTTATTATTAACCCATTTCTGGAAGGCTCTTCTCCTCATCAAACTGTCAACTTCATCTCCTACATATGTTTATCGCGTTGGTATTGCTGTTATGTGTATATATATATAAATGTAAATGCTTTCCAATATTAAAATTGCAGTTCATTTTTGAAACTCCGATGAAGTTATAGAGTGATACACAAGCGTCCAACTATAGGTGCATTGCATCTTATAGCAGAAACAGTTGTAGGTTAATGAAGTTCATTACATTCTTCCTTATGCGCTAATCATTTATTTAATATATATATATATATATATATATATATACAAAATTTTATATATATATATATATATATATATATATATATATATAATGTGTGTGTATATTATATATATTTGTGTGTGTGTGTCTTTGTATTTGTGTATGTCCCCCCACCATCACTTGAAGCTCTGAGCGCAATTTGATTATCTCCCCCTCTCTCTCTCTGTATATATATATATATATAGGTTAAATGTTTGGTAGATATATACACGCAACGATATCTGTAACTGAATCCAGCCCCTACGAAACTTTAAATGGTTTCCCCCAATCAAATCCACTGGCCGCTTGTACCGCTCTATCTTTCTTTAGATAAGAATTTGGTTTAATTTTTGTGGTTAAACAGAGTTGAAAGCTTTAATTCATTGACCCATCGCCACATTTGCAGCCAAGTTTGAAGTTATGTATCGTGAATCAAGAATTGCATCAGACCGATATTCCTTTCTTAATTTTTTTATTCAAAGAAAAAGAATTAACGATAAAAGACCAAAGTAAATTTATTTCGAATATTTTTTAATCAATATTATTTATTCAGTTTTTCCAATTTTTTTCTACAATGAAAGTGAAATGAATTCTTTGTAGATTTCAGGAACTTACCTTAATTTTCTGCTCACACCGGTGATGACCATGGATTTATAAACGATTAAACTAGGATTTGAGTCAAATAGATATTTAAAGAAATAATCTTGGAAGATTAATTCTTTGGTTGCTCTGTGTATCATATATGATATACTGGACATTTCCCTGGCATCCATGCATCATATACAAAACACGTAATTTTTTCAGCCGTTAGAATAACTTCGATTTTATATAACAGAACGTGTGAAACAAGGGTTATCGACCTAAAAATCTGAAATCAAGGCATTTTAGACAAACTTTTAAAAATACATACGACAAGCAAAAGGTCAAGGAATTATATTTTTATTGTCTGGGGCCTTTGTTGGTCTATACGGTTGTTACATTGATGACAGTATCGCTGCGACCTCACTCTTCCGCGAACCACAGGACTCATTCCTCTTTTGACGAAACCTTCCATCCAGCCCTCGAATTCTCCTGCACTATTTTCAACACTTCCATCGCATTTCTCGACATTTCGGTCAATATATACCACTCCACCCTCACTACCTCCATCCACTACAAACACACCAACTCACACTCATATCTTAACTTCTCCCACCCTATCCACACCAAGCTCTCCATCCCCTACTCACAATTCGTCCATCTGCACAGGCTCTGCAGTGACAACCATGACTTTGAGACTCAGTCTCAACTAATGGCCTGCCATTTCATCCTTCGTGGATATCCCCTCATCACTATCCATACAACCCTGGCTAGAGCACGTTCCATGGACCGTGCCTCTGCTCTCTCTCCCCGCACCCGCCCCGCTGTTGCCCGTCTCCTGTTTCCCCTCACCTACCACCTTTCCAACGCACTATTCTCCGAGCTTCACGGTGACTTTAGTCTGACCCCTCCACCTCACACATATTCCCCAACCTAGCCCTTCCCTCCTTCAAACGAACCCACAACTTGCGTAACCTCCTGGTCCACAGCTTCTTCCCTAATCCCACCTCCCAGCCTGGCTCGTTTCCCTGCTCCCGCCCACGCTGCTGTACTTGCCCCTGCCTCTCCAGCACCACCACCACCCTCACAGACATCCATCATCATCGTCCCTATCATATCACCAACTCCTTTGCCTGCACTTCTAGCAACGTCATTTACTGCATCTCCTGCTCTTTCTACCTTTCTCTGTACATTGGTCAAACGTGACGCTACTTGGCTGATCGGTTCGCGGAGCACCTCCGAGACATCACACTCGGCAATGACATCCCGGTCTCGCGCCATTTCCACTCTACCGGTCATTCACTACAACACCTGTCTGTGTTCGGGTTGTCTTTGCATAGGGGCCATCCGGACTCCCGCCTTCGCCGTGAACAAAAATTAAACTTCTATCTTCGCTCCTTTGCGCCACATGGGCTCAACTCCCCTCCTCTCCTCTCTTCACTGCTACCCACCTTCTCTCTTCCAAAAAAACATGCTTGTTGTTAATACACCTGCCTTCTTCTTTTGTTTTTCTGGGTTGTAATATAAACATAAAACCCTAAGGGGCTATGGTTGACTGAATCGCTCTCAGTACTTCACTAGAAAATATTATATCGACTCTAAAAGGATAAAAGGCAATGGTGACTCTCTCCGGAAGGTTTACACACAAATTGTAAAAAGGACGTAAGGAAAATTTTGCTGACCGTCTGGTTTCTGTTAGCTTAATCATCGTCATTACAACAGGAACATCAATGGCAATAAGTCTTCTAACAAAGGTTTAAAGTCTGAAACATTGGGATGGTGGGGGTAGAGGAGTTGATTATACCAATTCCGGTGGTTGACTGGTACTTTATTGTACCAACCTCGGTGGGATAGAAGGTGCATTTCATTTCGGTCGAATTTGAACTGTAGCACCAAAAGTAACGACTGCAATAGCAAAACACTAGCAACAACATCAGATTAAGAAAGGTCACAGAAGAATATTTTCCAAAACGTGTTTCAAGTTTGGTGTAATATTCCATCATGATTTTCATACTTTATGTGTGTCGTGTTTGGTCACCATTTTTGCCTTTGGTAACCTAGCTTTATGAAATATCAGACCCAATCATTCAGCTAGATAACCAAAGACAAAACCGGCACCTCTATTTTGGTAGCCATACATGTTGTAGATGGAACGAGAACAACGAGAGGCCTTTCAAACTGATTTCTTTTCCTGGGTCGAAATTCTTTCTGTAGGCTTCTTTTCGCAGATGAACATGGACTATAATATGGTAAAATATAATATATAAAATAATATAATATTTGTATGTGTGTGTGTGTGTGTATATATATATATATATATATACATATATATAATTTATGTGTGTGTGTATGCAAATATACATACATACGTACATCCACTGGGTTTTTTTTCTCTCTCTCTGTTTATTTCCTCGTATTCCTTTCTGTTGAAGTGCGGAGGCTCGAAACGTAAGACTTTCTCACTTTCCCGAGCGTCAAACTAATACACCTGCTTGTTGTTCATACAACTGTCTTCGTCTTTTGCTTTTCTGTGTGTGTATGTGTTTGCATATATATATATAATACTAATATCATATATATATATATAAATAAGTGTGTGTGTGTGTGTGTGTGTGTGTGTGTGTGTGTGTGTTGTAAATGGCTGCTGTGTGTCTACTGCTGCTTATAAATAATTTGTCGTTTCATTTCTGGCAAATGAGGAAAAAAAAACGAGAAAATTGAATGGAAGCAGACGACAACGTTTCAATATAACAAATGGATGAACAAATACAAAAGTAACTGAATGAAAAATATTGTTTTAATTGTTTGACCGATCAAGAATTTTATCGTCAGCTGATAATTTTGATTTAGGTTTACCATAAGTTCTACACCAATTGTGAGTCTCTGTGTGAGCGTGTGTTGTTGAATAACTGTGTGTACAAATTAATTTGTTTACGCCAGGTCGTACATATATATAACACACGTACACCTACATTCACAAACACACACACATACCCTATTGACGTAAGTACAATCATTTACTATAGAAAAATATACACACGTACACATACATAATACACACGCACACATACATACATACATACATATATGCTATCTTGTCTATATGTATGTTCTATGTAGATATATGTAGAAGTTTGTGTGTGTGTGTACGGATACGCACAGACACATGTATGCGAACATCTATGCCAAAATCAAGACGAAGTCTTACCTGTGCCAGGTGTGTGATAATTGCATTTGCCGTAATGACAATGAAAATATGAAGAAAATGGAATTTTGTTAAGATGACCGTCGAAAGCCCCTGAAACGAGATAACAACAACAAAATCCATTATTCTCAGTCCGGAGGGTGGACCAGCCGAGACACCTGATGGAGGCTGGAGGGTGGACCAGCCGAAACGTTGTGCTAGCAACAAACAAGATGAGGACAAATATCCGTCAAATGTAAATAATGTACAGAATTCCTCATCTCTTAAATATAGAACTGAACAACAAAATAATCATAAAAAAAACAAAACATTGAAGATATATCATGGTTCAACAACAGCCCCATCACTGCCAGCACCAATAGCATAAATTGCAGTGCTAGCTGTGAATTCTATAGAGGATCTGTAGATATAAATTTAAAATGAAATTGAAAGCATTGTTAACACAGTACGACACAGTATTGACTTAATATACTTCGTAATATATTGTGGTAACAAAACGAAATACTGTTGCCTTGTCAGCGATTAAATCTCTCCATCCATCTATTTGTATGTTAATAGTGTCTTATGTTGCAGGTGGTGATTGGCACACCCGTTTAGAGAGTTGGTTAAAATACCTTACAGCATTTGTCCTGATTTTCTGAACTCTGAGTTCAATAACCACCAAGGTCAATTTTGCATTTCATCCCTTTTGGAAGTCGATAAATAAAGTACCAGCCTAGGACAGAGAATCGAACGATATCTATTCCGGTTCTTTGAGTCTGGAAAAAATTTCTACTTTCAAACTCGGAGCCTTCTCGCGGCATAAGACAACGCTCTGAAAACCCGAATATCGGTGATAGAGGTTCCAATGTCAAAAAGGAAAGAACATATCAACTGTGGTAACATCTCGGCTGCATCAGTATGCAAAATAAGGACCCTAAATTAGAAGCAGGATAAACGCTTGGTGGTAAGGAAAGAGGGGCTGTGCGTGTGTGATTTTCATCAAAGCTGTTGTTAAGGTCGACCCTTCCAGAGGTTCTGGGTACCATGAGGTGCAGTCAGTAGTGAATGCTTTTGGAAGAATCGAACTCAGGTCAGTGACAAGTCGCGATCGTCTGCGAATAAAATATGACGTTCATTAGCGACCTTTTTGATAAAGATTCTAAAACATAATCACGTGATAGTTGCTTCTGTTGTGTACGTGAGAGCCTCTGCGTGTTTATGTGAATCTATTGAAGTGTCCGCGCGTGTGTATATAGTGTATAATATAATATATGACATATGTAAATGGGTGTGTATAACACAAATTATACACTGTTTCAGTGTAGCAAATGCTGCTAACAAAATACTGGTCAATTGTAACTTTATAAATACGCCTACATGTGTATACACATGCCTGCATCAAAGCATTTATGCGTCTATACATGTGTGAATTTACACGTATACACTAAATATATATGTATATATAAATATATATATAGATAGATATGTGTGTGTGTGTATGTGCTGTGTATGGAGCATTTATGTACATGCGCCTATATTAGTTTCAAATTTTGGCACAAGGCCAGCAGTTTTAGGAGCGGGGCCAAGTCGATTAAATCGACCCCCCCCCCCTCCCAGTGCGCTCAACCAGAACGTATTTTATGAACCTCTAAATTGATGAAAAGCGAAGTCAACCTCGGCGGAATTTGAAATCAGAACGTAGAGACGGACGAAGCGACACGTTATCTTGTCCGGCGTGCTAACGATTCTGCCAGCTCGCCGCCTTCAACGTGTGTATATTTTAACACCAAAATTAGGGACAAGGTCAGCTTTTCCATCCCACAGCGCCTTCTGAGTTTTTCGCTTCTATATTCGGTCAACCTGAGAAATACACTTCCCGCCAAAACTTACGCGCACATACGCACGCACGCACACACACACACACACACCCTCACACATAACGACCGGTATATATATATATATATATATATATATATATACATATACAAGGAGGAAGGGGAAATTAATTTTAATGTGAAAACCCACAAAATGATATTGTTGAGAATGATCATATTGGCGCGAAGGGTGGCATAGGTGGGTTTGAGGAAAATTGTGGAAGGGGTAGACGGGTGGATGTAGATTGGGGTCAATGCGTGCATGAGGAGAGACCGAAGAGATATTAATAAGGAAATAGCTCAACTGGGTATTTAGGTATCAGATTCTCTACGGATGGTCGCATACATCGACACATTCATACGCACATACACACACACACACACTCACACATAGAGAGTTGTGTATATGCAAACATATTTGTGGCTGTGTGTGTGTGTGTGTGTGTAGGTGCGCGTGTGTATATACACATATAACAACAAAATATACATAAGTATTTACATACATACACGCATGCTGAGGTACACAACCGCGCGCGCACACACACGCACACACACATATATATATTGATACTTATAGATATATATTGGTATATATGTATTAAATTTTGTTTAAAATTTTAAGGAAGATTGGTGATGATGATGATGACGACGACGACAACGATGATGATGATAAGGAGAAGAATAAGAAGGGGTGGAGGAGGATTACAATGATGATCATAATGATGATGACGGCAATGTTGATGATGATGCTGACGACAGATATTTAAGTTCGTTATTCAAAGTAAAGACACAAAGTGAATGAGAGAGAAAGCAGGAAGTTATCCAATCAGCGTGAAAGATTTTCACAACTTAATGTTGATTGGTCGATCGGAAAAGAGTGGGCGGATACCGTAAAAATCCTAGACGTATTTCAGGTTCCTTAATGGCCGTCCGATCGCGTGCGCGCACGCACAGACAAAGACACACACACACACACACACACTCAGACACATGTATTTAGCTATTGTGCGTGTGTCTGTATGTGTATAAATGCATACCTATACCCACATACATAATTACATATATATTTATAAATATATATAATTAGATATACAAATATATATATATATATATATATATATATAAATCAAAGGTAAAAACACAATAAACGGAAATCGTCATTGATATATATATATGCATGTATGTATATTCTTTTATTTGTTTCAGTCGTTTTGATTGCGGCCATACTGAAACACCGCCTTTAGTCGAACAGATCGACCCCATGACTTACTCTTTGTAAGCCTAGTACTTATTCTATCGGGCTCTTTTGCCGAACCGCTAATTGACGGGGACGTAAACACACCGACATCGGTTTTCAAGCGATGGCAGGTGAAGGGATAAACACAGACACACACACACACATACATACATATATATATATATATTTATTAATATATATAATATATATACACACGCATACACATACACACATCTGATATCTGGATTATAACCCTATAACGTGCTTTCCAAAGCTCCTCTACGGTTATCGGCTAGCAGATGCTATCATATAGTAGGACTTTCCACGGCAGACATTATCTCAAACGTTTCCAACGCTATTTTTGTCCTTTTTACCTGTTTTCTGGTTTTCATGAGCTGGTCGTTTATTTATAAGTTAATGGTCGCAGTTGGTATCATAGTACTTGTTTGTAGTTGTGAAAATAAGCGAACTGTAACGACGTCGGAACGCAATTTATGTGCCTTGGCATGTTTTATAGAAATACATACAATCACACACACAGACACACACACACACACACACACACACACACACACACACACACACACACACACACACACACACACACACACACACACACACACACACACATTCAACCTCAACAAATGAATAGCAACAATAAAATAAAATATGAGAGGGAGAAAGAGAAACGAAGAAGAGAAAATTTTCTTCTCCAACATGTCGTCTACCCTTTTGTTGGTTGGCGCGACAAAGAATGTTGTTTCGTCAGCAACCAACGACGGCGACCACTGCTACATTTCTTTCTTTTTTTTTTTTTTGGTGGTGTGTGTGTGTGGGGAGCTACTTTTGCTGTTTTATTCTTTTTTAAATACTAAATGACTGGCTAAGTTTGAAGTGGTGGTGTCGGGGAGGAGGAGGAGAATTTCGGGAATAATAAACTGTGGCGTGGTCGTCTTTCTTTCTTTCTTTCTTTCTTTCTTTGATAGTTTTTTTTCTTTTCTTTCCTACGCGCCATTATAGGTGAATAGATGAGCAGATGAATAAGGAGACTGGGTATATTTATATGTATGAATATGTATGTATGCATATATGTACATGTGGATTATGTATATGTGTGTGTATACATATGTATATATGTATGTATATACGTATATGCGTATGTACATATATATATATATATATATATATATATATATATATTATATTATACAGTTATATCATATCGCTGTATTATCTTGTATATCTCTCTATACGCATATGTATATTCATGTTCATGTATATCTTTGTTGAAACGAATGAGTGAAGCATCCCTTATAACCCCTGAAGTCTAATCTCATGTGAACGCACGCAAACACGCACATATACGGGCGCGCGTGCACACACACACACACATAATTATAAAGCCACACTTAGAGATAGAAAAATATTTTATGAAAGCAGATAATTAAACATAATGGATAGATAATAGATTGACAGACATCGGTAGAGATAGATAGATAAATAAATAAAGAGAGGGGATAGAGAGAGACAGAGAAAAGAAGAGCGAGAGAAAGAAAGAGTTGAGTTGGTGTAAAAAGCTAAATATGTAAACGGAGAATTAAAAAGATAGATAACTGCACATAGAGAGAGATGGGGATGTTAAAAGTGTTTCATCAGAGATGCCACGACGCCCCAGTATCCAAAATATGTCATGATATTGAGGCCAGTAGAATTAGGGAGTGGGTTTCCAACAGAATTTTGGCGAGTATTTTTATTTGTTTATTTTATTTTGAATCACAAAGTTAATCATTCATGGAAAAATAAAATGGCGCCGGTGACGCTGAAAAACAACAATAATAGTAGTAGCAGCAGTAGTAGTGGCAGCAACAAGTATAGCAACTTATTACAACACTAACAATGATAATAATGATGATGATGATGATAAAGAAAATAAAAGGGCAAAAATAAGTATAACAGGGCATAAAGTTGGCGGGAAGAATAAAAAGAGACAATAAGAGCAAAAAGGAGAAAAAGCACAAAGGAAAGCAGCAACAACAACAACAACAATAACCACGAGAAATAGATGAGAAAGGACAGTGACAATGAGCTGGTCACCTCGTTTCCTAGTCACCATTCGATCAGATCAGGGTGTCATGTTATGTTTAGCAGCAAGATTCGATGACAAAAGGGGGGTGGGGGAGAAAAACCGAAATTTCCTCGCAGTGTATCGCTTTCCGCCATTATTTAACGTAATATATTTGAAATTATGCTACACTACTTCATTCACACGCACCCAGACACTCTTTCATTCGTATATGAATACATGTATATACATACATACATGCATATATATATATATATATATATATATATATATATATATATATATATATATATATATATATATATATATATATATATATATATATATATATATATATATATATATATATATATATATATATATATAAAAGGTGGAGGCGCAATGGCCTAGTGGTTAGGGCAGCGGACTCGCGGTCGGAGGATCGTGGTATCGATTCCCAGACCGGGCGTTGTGTGTGTTTATTGAGCGAAAACACCTAATACTCCACGAGGCTCCGGCAGGGGATGGTGGCGAACCCCGATGTACTCTTTCGTCCCAACTTTCTCCCACTGTCAGTTATGTGCCAGGCAGTCTTACACGCTTGATACTTAGCGCAACATTTATTCTTTGTTTAAATGTGAGAAAGGGCTGTTGTTGTCACTAAATGTTCAATGGCACAACCAAATAGGTTCGAACAAACATTGTACAGGTATCACCCTGAGGTACCGTGTACCTAGCTCTTTGTAGGCATCATGGTTCGGTATAATTCACCTCTCTAAACCGCTGTAGTATTGTAGTTTATTTGGATTTAAATCTTCCTGGATTAAAACTCTCTCCCGCAATAAAGCATCATGATTGCCAAGCATTTATGAAATCAAATAATATTTAGAAAGTTTTCTTTGCAACTTTCTTCTTGTCTATATTTAAGCAAGGAATAAAACCTAGTGGTGCAGGTTGTCTGAATCATTCTTCAATGGCTCGGCTTCTTGCGACATATTTTTATTTGCTGTATCTTGAGAAAGGAGCAGTGCTCATTACATTTGCAAATCCTCCGAGACTCGATAAGTTAATGTTTTTTTTTTTGTTCCGTTTATACTGATTCAGGTTAACATCTGCAGGAAAGACAATAGCAGAAAGAAGATTCTGAAAGGGGCGGTGTGTTCTAGGAATAGAAATTTGAAAAGGACAGTGGGTCGGTATATGAGAGTTGGACGCAACAAGGGTTGAAGAGTGGTGGAGAGGTGAATGGGTTGGAGGTATCCAGCTCTGAGGAACAGGGGCTATTACAGTATCAGTAGAAAAGACAGAGAGAAGCGACACAGTGCATCTGTGGGACAGAAGCTGGAGTGAGTTTGCTTGGAGTTGAATCCTAATTAGCTGAGGGGTCCTTCTTTAAACACAATCCAAGATCTCTGTGAGCAGAGGTATCAGCACCGTCCTACATATGGGATGAGTACTTTATTGTGGGATTTGTTTGAAGCCATGTGGAGGATCACCAGCCATTTGGGGCTAAAGTATCTTCTGTCCCTGATCGAATATCGATTCTTAATATTGATATTTGTGCACTTACATGTTGTTGGATTGTCGGAGGAAAGGATTCTTAATATTGATATTTGTGCACTTACATGTTGTTGGATTGTCGGAGGAAAGGATCGCAAGACAGTCATCAAGCCAAGCTCAACCGCAAGAAACATAAGGGACCAAGAACGATCTGGTTGGATAATATTTACAACCCCAGTTGGTTACATCTGGATCCTATGGAAGAGGCGCCTGGGGACTCTATCTCCAAGACCCACCCAGGAATAATGAGCGGAGAAGATGGATGGAATGTATTTTATCGATTCCCAGAAGCGGACTGTGAAAGAGGAAAAGCAAAAATCAACGCTAAAAATATTTGAATTCATAAAATTAAAGAGAAGTAATTAAAAAGCTTGAAGGCCATTCTGCGAGTTCCTGTCATCCACGGCTATTTCCAATTTGAAAAAAGAACTAACAAAGCTGAGATTAACTCAACAAATAACGGTTGGAATAAATGTGGGGGGAAGTATAAACGCAGTGAAACGGATCCAAGATTAAACTAAACCAAGAGACGTTGTCCAATTGTGAAATTATTAAACTGCTAATTGGCAAAAGATGATGGGAAACGTTAATAGACTGGAATCGGAAAGAGAGTAAAAAACATAAAAGAGGACAATTTTGAACAAAAAGGAAGAATCGGTTGGAGATATTTGCTAGAAATTAGTGATTGGATATTCAAATTAAAAGGTGTTCAGTAGTATCAGGAATGCCTCCTTTTAAACCAGCAACGAGAGCATGACAGGCGATTCGACACACACACACACACACACACGTATGAACTGTATGTATATGTTTGCATGTGTGCATAGATGTCTGTAAATGTATGTATTTCCTTATTTTGGCGACTCCCTATACTCGGCCTATCAGCCAGAAGTCGTCATTTTGTAATGAAAAATAATGATGAATAATCCAGCATGGACTCGAATTTGTCTTTTCGTTATAAGTCAACATTGTCTGCCTGAATTCGTGAAACTTAAAAAGTAGCGGCATCGGCCGAATCAATAAACTTACAATTCATATTAAGTTTCTCCTGTTCCGTAAAAAACAATGTTATATAATATTGTGTAATGTTTATAACAGCATCTTTCAACATTTTTACACTCATTAGACTTTAAATAATGTATCGTTGATTGAAATTGTTGTTAAATACATGTAACTCCAATCAAATATGAGCATCTCAACTGTAAGATTATCCTTTATCCAATTAGCTTCCAGTGGTCAGTCCACCGCTTTCTAATAGTGTGATTAGTTCTGATATACAGAGCCTATGCAAAGGAAAATGAAGATAACTGCCCGGGTGAAACGTACATAGGAACTAATGATTTAGACTCGTGATTATCTTAATTTTCTCTTACATATGCTCTCTCTTTCTCTCTCTCTTTCTCTCTCTCTCTCTCTCTCTCTCTCTTTATATATATATATATATATATATATATATATATATATATATATATATATATATATATATATATATATATCTGTGTGTGCGTATGTGTATACACACGTGTATATATGTAAGATGGACTACACACACGCATATATTTGAATTTATGCATATATATTTGTATATATATATATATATATATATATATATATATATATATATATATATATATATATATACTTTTCCGTGACATTCTACGTATGGGCGTCTAGTTGTTTGATCGAATAAACCATTTACTCATTGAATTCACGCGCCAAGTGGATGAATATTCCATATACACGTGTAGTTATAAGTCTGAACTCGAATCTGCGTCACACGATCGTTTAACAAGAATGAACATTTCCAGTACAGGTACAGCCCTCTTCGGCAGGCTTCTGCATAGTTTCCGTTCACCTAAATTCATTCTTAATGAATTTGGCGTGGATCAAGTCAAGACTCCACAAGGCTACAATTACCCAAGATGCAACGAGATCGAACCCGAAACCTCGTGGTTGTCCACATTGTATATATATTTATATGTATGCATACGTACATTCAAATATAGACATACAAATACGTGTATGGTTGTGTGTCTGTGTTTGGGTGTATGTGTGTTTGCATGTTTATATGTGTATGTATTTATGTGTACATGTGTGTATGAATATGTACGTGTTTGTGTGTGTGTGTGTGTGTGTGTAAGTGTGTGTGGTATGTGTATATAAGTGTATGTGTGGTAAATGTATGTGTGTGCGTGTATGTGGTGTGGGTGGGGGTACATGTGTGTCTATTTGTGATGTGGCAGGTAAAAATGCAACAGTTGTAAGTTTTGAAAGAACAGCTTGCCTATTGAGAACGCCACACTGGGTGTGGTTACCTCGTTAATGTTCGCCATTGTTACTACTGCTGCTGTTGGAGGTGGTGGTGGTGGCGGCGGCGGTTACAACTGGGACATCGATCACAGTTTCAACCTCCCCCTCTCTCCACTTTATATATCTTTTTACCCCCACCATTCCTTTCTCTCCCGATCCTTTTTATCTCTCTACCTGTCTCTCTGCCTGTACACACACACACACACACACACACACACACACACACATATTGATTTCAAATCTTGACACAAGGCCAGCAAGTTCGGGGGGAGGGGTAAGTCGATTACATTGACCCCCCTACTGTTCAACTGGTCCCTATTTTATCGACTTCGAAGGGGTGAAAAGCAAAGTCAACCTTGGCGGAATTTGAACACACACACTCACATGTATTATATACATGCTTGTTTGTGTGTGTGTGTGCGTGCGTGTGTGTGTGTATTTGTGTCCGTGTTTGACACCCCTACCACCCCTTGACAGCCCATGTTGGTGTGTTTACGGCAACATGGGCAAAAGAGACCGATAGAATAAGTATTAGGCTTACAGAGAATAAGTCCTGGGGTCGATTTCTTCTAGTAAAACCTTTTAAGGCCGTGCTCCAGTATGGACGCAGTCAAATGACGGAAACAAATAAAAAAAATACAAACATATATATATATAACAACTTCAATTTTTTGCTACAAGGGCAGCTTGACGGAGCGGGGGGGGGGAAAGGATTAAGTCGTTCACATTGGCTCCAGTGGGTAACTGGTACTTATGTAATCGACCCCGAAATATATGTGTGTGTGTGTGATAATAATAATAATAATAATAATCCTTTCTACTGGAGGTACAAGGTGTGAAATTGTGGGGAGGGGAAATAGTCGATTTCACTGGTACTTAATTTACCGACCCCGAGAAGATGAAAGGCAAAGTCGACCTCGGCGGAATTTGAACTCAGAACGTAAAGATGGGCGAAATGCCGGTAAGCATTTCGTCCGACATGTTAACGATTCTGCCAATTATAATAAAAATAATTTAGAAACTTCGATAAAGTCATAAAAAATATTAGGTTAAGAAATATATTAATCGTTCCATGTCTTCTGTCTGTCTATCTACCTACCTATCTATCTATCTATCTATCTGATCTCTCCCTCTCTCACCCTCTCTCTTTATCTATCTGTCTGTCTAACCCCCACTTCACCCTCTTACTCCCCATCTGACTTATTCACCGCATCCAAGTAACACCTTGTCTAACATAAAAACGTAAATCTTCCCCCCCTCTCTCTCTCTTTCTCTCTCACAATTCCTTTGCCCCTCCCTTCATATATCCTTTCCTCTCCCCCTTTCTTTCCCCTCTCTCTATCTCTAACATAACTCATTCTACCCCCTACATGCTTCTCCCGTCTATATACTTTTCTTGACAAATCCAATTAACCCCCACTCATACTTTCACTCTCTCTCTCTCTCTCTCTCTCCCTCTCTCTCCCTCTCTCTCTCTCCATCTCCCCCCCCCTTCCTTTGAATATATCGTTTTAATGACTTGCTCTAATTAGTAAATAGTATAAAAACAGGCGGCACAATTAGTGATGGTTGTGGCAGTGTAAAGGTAACGGTGGTGTCAGAGGCGGGGGGCGGGGGGTAGTGGTGTCGGTATTATTGCTGGTGGTGGCAGATACGGTGTTGTTGGTGGAGGTAGTGGCGGTGATGGCTTTAGTATTGTTGTTGTTGTTATTACTTTAGTGGTTTGGCTCTCCCTAACAAGGCGATTTGGCTGCTATTTCCAGCAGATTTCTTCATTGGATGATAATGCTTGTGGTGGAGGTGGTGGTGATGGTACTAGCGATGGTAGTGATGGTGTTTGGTAGCCAGGAACTGTGGTGGTGAAGCTGGTGGTGGCCATGGTGAAGGTGGTGGTGGTGGTAATAGTGCTGACGGAGATGGCGGTGGGGATGACGTGTGTGTCTGTGTGTCCGTATGATTTCCGCTGGATCACATTGGAGGTTCAGAGGTAAGGGTTGAAGATGGTGTCAATGGCTGTGGTAGCGGTTGCAGTGATAATTATGCTCGGAGTTAATTAACTGCCGTGTGGCTATTAAGGAAATGGGTAGCAGTGATGGGTGGGGGATGGAGGAATCTAAAAACTACATACATACATACATACATACATGTGAATAGATGTATAAATTTACTGAAATTTACCAGTAGATTTTCTGTATCTTTGTGCAGCTGAAGATTGCTCTGCATTTTACATTTAATGTAATGCTCGCATTGCTTAAATAAATGGAGTCGCATGAAACGATCGTACTGCAGTAACCTTGAATATCCTTGTTGCTTATTTTGATTTTATATATATATATATTATATATATGCACGCACGCACACTAATGGCTTTTTTTTTTGTTATAGATAAAAACAATTTCACATTGATTTAAAGAATTACTCTCGAGTTCTTAGTAACATCATAGTTGTTTAAACTTTTACTTCGAAATTTCGGTTTGTTCGCCGCCATCGGACTAGTTTACTTTGATCTTCCTGGTTGTCGGTAAAACTTTGCGCAGTGTTTCTTTTTGATAAGTGAAGTAATTTAAATGAAAATTAGGTGTAATTTAGGCAGACGAAGGGAAGGAATGTGTAGTAAGCGTGGAATCTAGAAGGGCAAAATATGAAAATATATTATGGTTTAGATAAACACCATACGGATCACAAATTTAAAATCTATGTATTACTTGTACGAATTCTCGACATAAACGTCGAATCAATATCTAATATATTAGACCGCAGTAGAATACTTTACTGAACTATACTGTCGGGCCAAGCTTCCAAGCTGCTACCGAGTGGAGGTTGTAAACGCGTAAGTTGATACACACACACACACACACACACTTATATATAGGTTTGGTGCTTCAAACAGGAAACTAGAACACAAAACGTGAGAGTATATATATAAAGTCGACCTCAGCGGAATTTGAACTCAGGACGTAAAGACGGACGAAATATCGCTAAGCATTTCGCTCGGCGTGCTAACGCTTCTGTCAGCTCGCAGCCACTATACAAATTCATAATAACAATAAGTTAATATCTGCGGATTTTTTTTGAAGCCAACTTTGTAAGGATAGACAAATGTAAATAACTTTTATACACAATATCTTCGTGAACAGAAGAAAGTGATCAACCGGACTGGTATCGACGCTGCGTTGGGATTTCTTCATCGCTCGAGGACTATTTTACCATAAAGACACTATTACAAAGCGCTTCAGTAAATCGAATAAACTGATTTGCATATACAACGCACACTTTGCTAATAGTTCGATTAATAGATGTCTGGTGTATTTAGTAGCATATTACAGAATTCTATTTATTTATACTATATCAAAATCTATCTATTTGTAATTGTATTGCTTGTATTATTAGCTGAACACTAAAGAGGTAGATTAATAAGATTATACAATGTTTCAACAAGTAATTATGCAATCATGGCAGTTAACTCGAGGGAAACACGTGTATTTTCTGTTTATTAATAAAACAATATCAGAATATATACATATATATTTCAACCTCATTGTATCATACAAATAAATTATTTAAACATTCGTAATTCTTCATTTTCTTCCTTTCATCATTATTAACAATATGTATTGCTATAAGAATCCCTAACGTATCACAGAGACTCTCGTTATATGACAGTGATTAACCAGTGAAAGTTTTGGATTATTTAACCCCTAATAAAGACCTGACATCCTCGAATTGACTATATATATATATGTGTGTGTGTGTATAAATATGTTTGTGTGTGTATGTGTGTATGTATGTATGTATGGATGGATGTATATATGTGTATCATTATCTTTTACTTGTTTCAGTCATTAGAATGCGGCCATGCTGGGGCACCCCTCGAAGAGTTTAGTCGGCCAAATTGAACTTAGTTTTTTAAAGCCTGTTACTTATGCTGTCGTTCTCTTTTGCCAAACCGCTAGGTCCCGACGACGTAAACAAACTAACATCAGCTGTCAAGCGGCAGTGGAGGTCGAACACATACACATACACTCATTTATGACGGGCTTTCCGGTTTTCGTCGACCAAATTCATTCATAAGGCTTTGGTCGGCCCGGGGTTATAGTAGAAAACACTTAACCTAGGTGCCACGCATTGAGACTGAACCTGGAACAATGTGGTTGAGAAGCAAGCTTCTTAACATGCTGCTAAGATTAAAATTAAATCTTTACTACAAAAGTTATATGCAACGAACCCAAACCTGCTGGTGTGTTTGTGGGGGGGGGGCATGCCATCTAAATAAACATTGAACTGTTGTAGGGTACATTTAGGGGATGACTGACGAAGTATCTGTGAGACAAATGGGTTATCTTTTGGAGGTAGACTTGCTTGTTTACGTCAAAGTATTTATAGGGTCCAACTTAAAAGTAAAGGCCGGGGACTTGCTCTGAGTGCAACCGAAAATACGGTTCTCCAGAATGTGAAGGATGCATGGCTGGGGTCTCGTCGGAGAGGGAGCTGGTTTTTTTGTTTTTAGCTTATAATGTCTTGTGTCTCTCTCTGTCTCTCCTCATTTAGTCGCGCGCGCGCACACGAATACATGTATGTATGTATGTATGTATGTAGCTCTCGCTACATGTGTGTGTATATATGTGTACATATAAATTTATTCGTACATAAATTTATACGCACATACAAATGCATGTATATATGTGTACACACACACACATATATATACATACATATATACGCGCGCACGCACGCATGCACAAACACCATTCCCCCTTTCCGGTCTGTTTCTCTCCCACTGACAATAATTGTCAAAGGCGTAATTAATCTTTAATTATTTATTAAACACTTGCAAAATATCCCTCTTCTAGGTTAGTGGTCATGTTTACTGTGACGCACAGTATCTGTCTGTCTGTCTGTCTGTCTGTCTGTCTATGTATATATATATATATATATATATATATCGGTCTGTCTGTTTCTCTCTCACGGTAATATGTATATAAGTAAATAAATATATATGTATATATCATATGTATGTACATATATATATATATATATATGTATATATATATGTATACACACACACACACACACACACATATATATACATATATATACATTCTTAATCTTTTAAGTTACGTGGTCGTAAACATACCAACATTGGTTGCCAAGCGATGGTAGATGGGGGACAAACAGACACACAAACAAATACACACACACACACACACACACACACACACACACACACACACATATATATATATATATATATATGAGAGAGAGAGAGAGAGAGAGTATATATACCTAAATGCTCATCCGCGTGCGTATATAAAAGCAATCTGCATATCCAACCTAACATGGACGTCTTCTTAGAACATCGAATATTGCGTTATTAACCTTGAAAGATCCTGTTATATAGGCGTTTGGTGCTTAAAAGCACGCACATGGCCGTATCAGACGAGAATCGTCTATCATGGACGTCGGAACATCAATATCACTTGATTTCATTCTAGCAAAAATCATTAGTGGGAAGCGTATTGTCACTGCATACCTGTCAAATCTGTTTTATATGTTTGTGTGTGTGTGTGTGTATAAATGTAGATCTGTATGTTTGCATGTATGCATGCATGTATGCATGTATGTATGTATAATGAAGTCAAACCAAATAGTGATATTTTGAAGTTATTTAACACGCACGTTTCATGTCTGCGTAATGTGTAATAAGAAATGTATCTACTACGTAAGACCTTCCTCAGTCATCGGTGACCGGACGTTAACAAAAAGGGGGACAAAACTACATAGATCTCAGAGGGTTGAATAAAGTGGCGTCAGGTTAATCATTTTACATTTTCAAACTTAATGTCGTACTTAATGACCTAAAAGACGCAGGGATGTCCAAGATGCATCCCAATTTCAGCAACACGTACTTAGATAAGGAAACGTTTTAGTGCACTGAAGCATGTAATATTAGCTCACGGGAGCAACTTCGCATATAGGATCTGCAGTATATTTCTGAGACTTCTTTGAAAGAAATAAATGCGTCTCAATTGCAACCAAATGCGATGTATCTATTTATAATTCGTTAGGTAATGTATATCTTAACTGTTTTTTAGAAGATATTTAATCTGAGGGAAATTTCACTGTTAATTCCAGTAATCGTTTAACATTTATTTAATTAATCTAGCATGGATGAAAAGAAATGTGAACCTGATTAGGAATGGTTCTGAGAATGTAAAGGGAGGTCTGTCGATTCTTTTAGTGAGACGCCATATTTATATTTTAATTTGTAAAGCTTAAATCGATTAGCATGGGAAACTGTTGAATTCAAAATCAATAATCAATTGAACAAAACAGAATACAAAATAAAACTGAAAGAAAACTCATTAAAAATATTGATAAATATTTGAAGAACTTGAAATTTGTTGGATCCATGTACCCGCATACATACACACACACACACTCACACACCAATACACGCCTTTACCTATGTATACATATCTATATGAATACATTCACATATATCTAGTATATATATATATATATATATATATATATATATATATATATATATATATATATACATATATATATATATCTGGCCGCCAACACATTTTTCTGAAAAATATGGGTAGTTTATTAGCATTATCCTGCGTTTGAGAATAAAATTATTTCCTTATGTGTGTGTGTGTGTGTGTGTGTGTATATTTATATAATATGTGACAATTATTCGGTAGCCACGATAAAACTCCGAGTTTCGGATGTCGGGGCGGAAACTCGGAGTTTTATCATGGCTACCAAATAATTGTCACATATTACATTTACAGATAAATTCCTCTATTTACATAATATCGAGGTCTCATTCATTCTTTTGTTGTCTTGCCATTTCTATACATACATATATGTATATATATATATATATATATATCTGTGTGTGTGTGTGTGTGTGTGTGTGTGTGCATGTATGAGTGTAGATACCTATACACATACATGTATATGAAGAAGTTGTACATAAATTTAAAATCCTGTATTCAGCTTCGTCGGAAGGGAGTGCACACTGTCGTTTCTCCCGAGTTTCTCTCAACAGAGAGAAAGTAGAACAACACAACTAGTTTTACATATCATTTGTCGGGAGCGTGGGGAGCGTGTACATCATAGAGGAGGAGGTAAAAAAAAAAGGGAAAGGAAGCAGGAAAACACACACACACACACACACACACACACACACACACACACACACACACACACACACACACACACACACACACATATAATAAGACCGGACAAGCTCAAGATTCCTATGAGTTAGGAAGCAAACCATACCAGGATTTCGACACCTATAATAACAAAAGTTGCTGGTGTGCCTGTTCATTTTTACCTCAGTAAGTTTTGTTGCTGAGACCGGCAAATTGGAGACTATTGTCAGGGGTGTCGAAATTCTGGTGATATTTAATTGATAACTGATGAGGGTTTACTGTCTGTCCGCGCGCGCGCACGAGTGTTTGTGCATGTATGTATGTATGTGTGTGTGTGTGTGTGTGCGCGTGTGTGTACAGACACTCGTGCATGTATAGACTTTGTATGGTCTTTGCTCACCTTAGCTAAATATTTAACCACTAAGAGTGCACAGCGATACAATAGGTACATCTACACATGCGCGCACACAAACATATAGATCTACGTTTTATATATACATATATATATATTTAAATGAATTTCTATATAGTCACATATCTTTCTATGTATCTGTCTATCTATCCACATCATCCCTTCCCTCGTTCCGGTCGCTGCACTCGAGCCCGGCTGGGGTACCGCCTTAATGTGTTTTAATCGATTATATCGATCCCATTCACCACATCAGACTGGTACTCATTTTATCGATCTCTGTTTGTTTCAGGGATATGAAGCAGACATCAACACCACCGGTTTCTAGATCATAAGTTGCATAAACATGACACAGAATATAATATACTTATAGCATAACAAAATATGTACGGTGCGTGCACGTACGTTTACACATGTGTGAGTAAATATACACACGTGTCCCTGTATGTGTGTGTACCAGTTTCAAACATTCAAAACAACAGTTCAAAATCCCTAAACAAAAGCAACGAAATCCCTGATGATCACCTGTTCCTAGCCTGGCAAGAAATAGCAACTAAAATTTCCTCAAATCTCTCTGCATCCCCTAAAACATAAGACGTGACGTTCGGCCTTGTCACATAGATGCGCTGGACCAAGGCTGACCATGAGGTACAAAAAAAAAAGAAAAATGAACAACTATGACAACAGCAATAAAAAAAAAACCGAAAATGTTCGTTTCCCACGAAAATATTTATAAAGTAGAGAGAGGGGGAGGAAGAGAGATAGAAAGAATGAGTGAGAGAGAGAAAGAGAAAGGAACAGTGGTAAAATGAGAGAGTGTGAGATAATATATATAAATGCGTGCGTGTATAAATGTGTGTGCATATATGCATGTATTGTGTGTGTGTTTGTATATACATGGATTAAGAGAGACAAAGAGAGAATGAGCAGTATTTAATTATGTGTATGCATGCATGTATGTATGTGTATATATATATATATATATATATATATATATATATATGTATATGTGCGTGTACGTATGTGTGTATGCGTGCGTGTATGTGAAAGAGGGAGGTGTGATAGTAAAAGGCCATCAACAGCAAATCAACGAGGATGGTCCTGTTAGGACTCGCACGATCTGCTAGAGACACCAGCCAAATCTCTTTCAAATTGCATCCCCCACTCTGCTATCTTAAACACAGCAAGGCACATTGGGGATCCACTTTTCTTTTATTCTTTATTCTTTTATTTCAGTCATTTGACTGCGGCCATGCTGGAGCACCGCCTTTAGTCGAGCAAATCGACCCCAGGACTTATTCTTTGTAAGCCTAGCACTTATTCTATCGGTCTCTATTGCCGAACCGCTAGGTTACGGGAACGTAAACACACCAGCATCGGTTGTCAAGCGATGTTGGGGGACAAACACAGACATACAAACATATTATATATATATACACGATGGGCTTCTTTCAGTTTTCGTCTACCAAATTCACTCACAAGGCTTTGGTAGGCCCGTGGCTATAGTAGAAGACACTTGCCCAAGGTGTCACGCAGTGGGACAGAACCCGGAACCATGTGGTTGGTAAGCAAGCTACTTACAACACAGCCACTCCTACACCTATAATATGCATAAAAAGAAAAAAAATGATATGATACTAGATTGTCACGGCTGGAATGTCTTTTATCATCGGTCTGTCGGATTGGGTTAAGCAACAGCGCCTTACTGTATACTTCGCAGTTGTAGGAATTACCATTGGATTTGATGTTTAGATGAGGATATTTCTAAATGCTGACCATAACTTAAAAAACAAAATCTACGTGGTCACTACGTGCTCGAAATAATAGCTAAATATTTCTCAATTCACAGACACTGTCTGAAAAATGTAGGGCATGTACATATGATGTACTCCTAACTACATCGGATTTGCATAAAAGACGAAGTGGTCACGATCGGATTGCTCAGTTATGGATGATCTTGCACTAAATAACTTTTGCTGTGTATCTGAGACTTGCTTCGCATCTATGCGAATTCAGGTTCGATCCCAGAGCGCGTATCTTTTTGCTGTAGTCGTGGGTCGATCAAAGCTTTGTGAATGGAATTTGATAAGCGGAAAAGTGTATCGAAGACCACCAAGATCGGAACCCGTCGTATTCTTGGAGCGGTAAATTTAAAGGATCAATTTGTTTTATACGACCATCGGAGTCTTGTTTTTTTTTTTTTTTTTTTTTTTTTTCAGGTGAGCCTCATTCAGTGCGAGGATGATAGCTTTGGTTTGAGGATAATAGCTTTTCTTTCTCTCACTGAACACGGAGGCCCTGAAAAGGCTCAAAGGAACTGGCGAATGAAAGAGTAAAAAAAAGGCGAATTAGTATTAGGGACATACCGTGTTCGTTTTTGACCATAAGTTAACAACAGCAACAAGAAGTCTGTGTGTTCGGTTGTGATTCGATGAAGTCGGCGTGGAGAAATGAGGTGTGGCTGAGTGGAGTGTAATAAAGTTGGAGTGTGGAAGGTGTGGTGTGAGTGGACGACTAGGGAGGGAGAGAGAGAGAGAGAGAGAGATGAATGTGTTGTGTGTGGGAACTGGAGGGGAGAGAAAGAGATGTAATGGTGGTGGTGGTGTAAGAGAGGAGTAGTGAGAGAGAGGAAAAGTAAGCACTGCAACAGAAAATAGAACGAGATAGAAATAGATAGGCGTAGTTAGAGAGAGAAAGAGAGGAGACAAAGGGAGATAGTGAGGGAAAGAGGGAGCAAAAGGGAGAGGAAAGGTATAAAGATGGAAAGTAGATAGTAGGAGTAAGGTGTAAAGAGAGAGGAGGAAGAATCACTGGGAAGAGAGAGTGGCGTGAATAGTCATTGCGACAGAAGATTGACAAGGAGAGTGAGAGAGAGAGAGGAATGAGGAGGAGGAGGAGGAGGAGGATACATAGGAATAAGAGGTGTGAATAAATAGTGGGAGGGAATTTATGACACAAAGAGACAATCAAAAGAGTAAAGGTGAGAGAAGGGAGGGAGAGAGAAATGTGTGAGATTGAAAGTATGTATGTGTTTGTCTTGATGTATATATGTGTGTCTGTATGAATATGTGTGTATATTGATGTGCGCATTTATCACATCAATACATATCTACATAGACGTGGATGTACATTATTGTGATTGGCGTGTGTGTATAATAAAATAATTCCTTTAAATAAGACTGTGTGGTTGTTGGAATGGGATCGACAAATAATAACTTTAATAATCCTGACGTAACCTCATTCTTTAGGCTTTACTCTTTATTCTTATTTCTTTTCCTTTTCTGGTTTCTGTCTTTGTACAGCGGCCAAGCTGGAACATCACTTTCAAGATTTCACTAAATCAAATCGAATTTTTTCCTATTTATATTCTAGAGTTTCAGTTTCAAAACTGATTAACTTTTTTTTTTTAATATTTTGATCGGGAAAGCAAAACGACGCTTTTTACCTTTTAGATGGCCTTCAAGATCCGTGTGTGGGAGCGAATATGGAATTCTGAAAGGGGAGACCTGGCCTAAATGCTTCCAAGGGGAGTCTGCTAAAGTTAACCAAGGTGCGAAATTATGATGTTAAATCTAACATCCAAGAAGGTCATGGCAGGATTTGAACTCAGAAAACAAAGGGCTGGAAGAAATACTTGAAGGCATCCGGTCCGCCTTTTCACAGATCCCAAAAAGATGAAAGTAGAGTTGATCTCGGCGAGATTAGAATTCATCATGCAGAGAACAAATACGGCAAACTAAATTTATCCTTACAATTAGAAGACAAAAATTCCCCTGTAATGATGTTTAACATCTAAAAACATCAAGCAAAAGGAGACATCTTCAATGGTAGAACAGCTAAATAAAGACAAGGAATGAATCTTGCCTTTAAAGCAGTTGCAGTTTCGATCTTGTTGGTACTTATGTAATCGATCTTTATTTATTGAATGGTTAGGTCACCGTGTTGACATGAAGGCCCGATAAACATGCAAACGCATTGCTCTCCCAATGATTTATTGGAAACTGAATTTATTTCGTTATAACAATTTTTAATGAAGATCAAAAGGAAAGGAAGGGCTGCATGCAAGTAGCTGATGTGTCGAAGGGGCCCGGTTGTCGTCTGGTTTGCTATTGTGAAGCTGTCCGAACCAGGCATCCTCTGTCTTGTGTCTTCTGCAGGAGCATAGCTTTATCTGAAAAGTGGCCAAAGAAAATGGACGTTCTCGTGTGATGGCATCGATGTTTGGTGAATTGTACGTGTATTGGTGTGCGAGAGAGAGAGGCAGAGAGAGAGAGAGAGAGAGAGAGAGGCAGAGAGAGAGAGAGGCAGAGAGAGAGAGAGAGGCAGAGAGAGAGAGAGAGAGAGAGGCAGACAGATACACAGTGTGTGTACTAGTAAGTATATATTAGGGTGTATGTGTGTACTTTTATATATATACATATATATATAATATAAATAATATATATATATAGGATATGTATGTGTGTGTGTGTGTGTGTGTGTGTGTGTGTGTGTGTGTGTTGTGCGTTGTGTATGTGACTGTATGAGTATGTACATGCATGCACGTATGAGTATGTGTAGATAT
>NC_142942.1:24773196-24838164 GCF_046866305.1 Octopus bimaculoides | reverse complement strand
TAGACACGAAAGTATCGTACTTTAATGTTGTAGAACTAAATATATAGAATGTAATCATATTTAAACATTGTAGACACTAAATTATCGTACTTAAATGTTGTAGAAGCTAAATATATAGTATGTTATCATATTTAAACATCGTAGAGACTAAATTATCGTACTGAAATGTTGTAGAACCTAAATATATAGAATGTAATCATATTTAAACATTGTAGACACTAAATTATCATACTTAAATGTTGTAGCATTTAAATATATAGAATGTAATCATATTTAAATGTTGTAGATACTAAATTATCATACTTAAATGTTGTAGAAACTAAATATATAGAATGTAATTATATTTAAACATTGTAGACACTAAATTATCGTACTTAAATGTTGTAGAAGCTAAATATATAGTATGTTATCATATTTAAACATCGTAGACACTAAATTATCATACTTAAATGTTGTAGAAACTAAATTAACATACTTAAATGTTGTAGAAACTAACTATATCGTATGTAATCATATTTAAACATTGTGGACATTAAATTATCATACTTAAATGTTGTAGAACCTAAATATATAGAATGTAATCATATTTAAACATTGTAGACACTAAATTATCGTACTTAAATGTTGTAGAAACTAAAGTATCATACTTACATGTTGTAGAATCTGAATATATAATATGTAATCATATTTAAACATCGTAGACACTAAATTATCGTACTTAAATGTTGTAGAAACTAAATATATAATATGTAATCATGTTTAAACATCGTAGAAACTAAATATATAGAATGTAATCATATTTAAACATTGTAGACACTACATTATCGTACTTAAATGTTGTAGAAGCTAAATATGTAGTATGTTATCATAATTAAACATCGTAGACACTAAAGTATCATACTTAAATGTTGTAGAAACTAAATTATCATACTTAAACATTGTAGAAACTAAATATATAGTATGTAATCATATTTAAACATTGTAGACACTAAATTATCGTACTTAAATGTGTAGAACTAAATATATTGTATGTAATCATATTTAAACATTGTAGAAATAAATATATAGTTTGTAATCATATTTAAACATCGTAGACACTAAATTATCGTACTTAAATGTTGTAGAACCTAAATATATAGAATGTTATCATAATTAAACATCGTAGACACTAAAGTATCATACTTAAATGTTGTAGAAACTAAATTATCATACTTAAACATTGTAGAAACTAAATATATAGTATGTAATCATATTTAAACATTGTAGATACTAAATTATCATACTTAAATATTGTAGAAACTAAATTATCATACTTAAATGTTGTAGATCTAAATATATAGAATGTAATCATATTTAAACATTTTAGATACTAAATTATCGTACTTAAATGTTGTAGAAACTAAATATATAGAATGTAATCATATTTAAACATTGTAGACACTAAATTATCATACTTATATATTGTAGAAACTAAATTATCATACTTAAATGTTGTAGAATTTAAATATATAATATGTAATAATATTTAAACATTGTAGAATCTAAATATATATTTTGTAATCATATTTAAACATCGTAGACACTAAATTATCGTACTTAAATGTTGTAGAAACTAAATATATAGAATGTAATCATATTCAAACATTGTAGACACTAAATTATCATACTTAAATGTTGTAGAAACTAAATATATAGAATGTAATTATATTTAAGCATTGTAGACACGAAAGTATCGTACTTTAATGTTGTAGAACTAAATATATAGAATGTAATCATATTTAAACATTGTAGACACTAAATTATCGTACTTAAATGTTGTAGAAGCTAAATATATAGTATGTTATCATATTTAAACATCGTAGACACTAAATTATCGTACTGAAATGTTGTAGAACCTAAATATATAGAATGTAATCATATTTAAACATTGTAGACACTAAATTATCATACTTAAATGTTGTAGAAACTAAATTATCATATTTAAACATTGTAGAATCTAAATATATATTTTGTAATCATATTTAAACATCGTAGACACTAAATTATCATACTTAAATGTTGTAGAAACTAAATATATAGAATGTAATCATATTTAAACATTTTAGATACTAAATTATCATACTTAAATGTTGTAGAAACTAAATATATAGAATGTAATCATATTTAAACATTGTAGACACTAAATTATCATACTTATATGTTGTAGAAACTAAATTATCATACTTAAATGTTGTAGAATTTAAATATATAATATGTAATAATATTTAAACATTGTAGAATCTAAATATATATTTTGTAATCATATTTAAACATCGTAGACACTAAATTATCGTACTTAAATGTTGTAGAAACTAAATATATAGAATGTAATCATATTCAAACGTTGTAGACACTAAATTATCATACTTAAATGTTGTAGAAACTAAATATATAGAATGTAATTATATTTAAGCATTGTAGACACGAAAGTATCGTACTTTAATGTTGTAGAACTAAATATATAGAATGTAATCATATTCAAACATTGTAGACACTAAATTATCATACTTAAATGTTGTAGAAACTAAATATATAGTATGTAATCATATTTAAACATTGTAGACACTAAATATATACTATGTAATCATATTTAAACATCGTAGACACTAAATTATCGTACTTAAATGTTGTAGAAACTAAATTATCATACTTAAATGTTGTAGAATCTGAATATCAAACATGTAATCATATTTTAACTTTGTAGAATCTAAAAATATAGTATGTAATCATATTTAAACATTGTAGACACTAAATTATCGTACTTAAATGTTGTAGAAACTAAATATATAGAATGTAATCATATTTAAACATTGTAGACGCTAAATTATCATACTTAAATGTTGTAGAAACTAAATTAACATACTTAAATGTTGTAGAAACTAACTATATCGTATGTAATCATATTTAAACATTGTGGACATTAAATTATCATACTTAAATGTTGTAGAACCTAAATATATAGAATGTAATCATATTTAAACATTGTAGACACTAAATTATCGTACTTAAATGTTGTAGAAACTAAAGTATCATACTTACATGTTGTAGAATCTGAATATATAATATGTAATCATATTTAAACATCGTAGACACTAAATTATCGTACTTAAATGTTGTAGAAACTAAATATATAATATGTAATCATTTTTAAACATCGTAGAAACTAAATATATAGAATGTAATCATATTTAAACATTGTAGACACTACATTATCGTACTTAAATGTTGTAGAAGCTAAATATATAGTATGTTATCATAATTAAACATCGTAGACACTAAAGTATCATACTTAAATGTTGTAGAAACTAAATTATCATACTTAAACATTGTAGAAACTAAATATATAGTATGTAATCATATTTAAACATTGTAGACACTAAATTATCGTACTTAAATGTTGTAGAACTAAATATATAGTATGTAATCATATTTAAACATTGTAGAAATAAATATATAGTTTGTAATCATATTTAAACATCGTAGACACTAAATTATCGTACTTAAATGTTGTAGAAACTAAATATATAGAATGTAATCGTATTTAAACATTGTAGACAATAAATTATCATACTTGAATGTTGTAGAAACTAAATTATCATACTTAGATGTTGTAGAATCTGAATATATAATATGTAATCATATTTAAACATTGTAGAAACTAAATATATAGTATGTAATCATAAATTAAACATTGTAGACAGTAAATTATCGTACTTAAATGTTGTAGAAACTAAGTATATAGAATGTAATCATATTTAAATATTGTAGACACTAAATTATCATGCTTAAATGTTGTAGAAACTAAATTATCATACTTAAATGTTGTAGAACCTAAATATATAGAATGTAATCATATTTATACATTGTAGACACTAAATTATCGTACTTAAATGTTGTAGAAACTAAGGTATCATACTTCAATGTTGTAGAATCTGAATATATAATATGTAATCATATTTAAACATCGTAGACACTAAATTATCGTACTTAAATGTTGTAGAAACTAAATATATAATATGTAATCATATGTAAACATCCTAGACACTAAATTATCGTACTTAAATGTTGTAGAAACTAAATATATAGAACGTAATCATATTTAAACATTGTAGACACTAAATTATCATACTTAAATGTTGTAGAAACTAAATTATCATACTTAAATGTTGTAGAATCTAAATAAATAGAATGTAATCATATTTAAACATTGTAGACACTAAATTATCATACTTAAATGTTGTAGAACCTAAATATATATTATGTAATCATATTTAAACATTGTAGACACTAAATTATCGTACTTAAATGTAGAAACTAAATATATAAAATGTAATCATATTTAAACATTGTAGACACTAAAGTATCATACTTAAATGTTGTAGAAACTAAATTATAATACTTAAATGTTGTAGAACTAAATATATAGTATGTAATCATATTTAAACATTGTAGACACTAAATATATACTATGTAATCATATTTAAACATCGTAGACACTAAATTATCGTACTTAAATGTTGTAGAAACTAAATTATCATACTTAAATGTTGTAGAATCTGAATATCAAACATGTAATCATATTTTAACTTTGTAGAATCTAAAAATATAGTATGTAATCATATTTAAACATTGTAGACACTAAATTATCGTACTTAAATGTTGTAGAAACTAAATATATAGAATGTAATCATATTTAAACATTGTAGACGCTAAATTATCATACTTAAATGTTGTAGAAACTAAATTAACAAACTTAAATGTTGTAGAAACTAACTATATCGTATGTAATCATATTTAAACATTGTGGACATTAAATTATCATACTTAAATGTTGTAGAACCTAAATATATAGAATGTAATCATATTTAAACATTATAGACACTAAATTATCGTACTTAAATGTTGTAGAAACTAAAGTATCATACTTACATGTTGTAGAATCTGAATATATAATATGTAATCATATTTAAACATCGTAGGCACTAAATTATCGTACTTAAATGTTGTAGAAACTAAATATATAATATGTAATCATTTTTAAACATCGTAGAAACTAAATATATAGAATGTAATCATATTTAAACATTGTAGACACTACATTATCGTACTTAAATGTTGTAGAAGCTAAATATATAGTATGTTATCATAATTAAACATCGTAGACACTAAAGTATCATACTTAGACATTGTAGAAACTAAATATATAGTATGTAATCATATTTAAACATTGTAGACACTAAATTATCGTACTTAAATGTTGTAGAACTAAATATATAGTATGTAATCATATTTAAACATTGTAGAAATAAATATATAGTTTGTAATCATATTTAAACATCGTAGACACTAAATTATCGTACTTAAATGTTGTAGAACCTAAATATATAGAATGTAATCATATTCAAACATTGTAGACACTAAATTATCATACTTAAATGTTGTAGAAACTAAATATATACAATGTAATCATATTTAAACATTGTAGATACTAAATTATCATACTTAAATATTGTAGAAACTAAATTATCATACTTAAATGTTGTAGATCTAAATATATATATAGTACGTAATCATATTTAAACATTGTAGACACTAAAGTATCGTACTTAAATGTTGTAGAAACTAAATATATAGTATGTAATCATATTTAAACATTGTAGATACTAAATAATCGAACTTAAATGTTGTAGAACTAAATATATAGAATGTAATCATATTTAAACATTGTAGACACTAAATTATCGTACTTAAATGTTGTAGAAGCTAAATATATAGTATGTTATCATATTTAAACATCGTAGACACTAAATTATCGTACTGAAATGTTGTAGAACCTAAATATATAGAATGTAATCATATTTAAACATTGTAGACACTAAATTATCATACTTAAATGTTGTAGCATTTAAATATATAGAATGTAATCATATTTAAATGTTGTAGATACTAAATTATCATACTTAAATGTTGTAGAAACTAAATATATAGAATGTAATTATATTTAAACATTGTAGACACTAAATTATCGTACTTAAATGTTGTAGAAGCTAAATATATAGTATGTTATCATATTTAAACATCGTAGACACTAAATTATCATACTTAAATGTTGTAGAAACTAAATTAACATACTTAAATGTTGTAGAAACTAACTATATCGTATGTAATCATATTTAAACATTGTGGACATTAAATTATCATACTTAAATGTTGTAGAACCTAAATATATAGAATGTAATCATATTTAAACATTGTAGATACTAAATTATCATACTTAAATATTGTAGAAACTAAATTATCATACTTAAATGTTGTAGATCTAAATATATATATAGTACGTAATCATATTTAAACATTGTAGACACTAAAGTATCGTACTTAAATGTTGTAGAAACTAAATATATAGTATGTAATCATATTTAAACATTGTAGATACTAAATTATCGAACTTAAATGTTGTAGAACTAAATATATAGAATGTAATTATATTTAAAAATTGTAGACACTAAATTATCATACTTAAATGTTGTAGAAACTAAATTATCAGACTTAAACATTGTAGAACTAAATATATAGTATGTAATCATATTTAAACATCGTAGACACTAAATTATCGTACTTAAATGTTGTAGAAGCTAAATATATAGTATGTTATCATATTTAAACATCGTAGACACTAAATTATCGTACTTAAATGTTGTAGAAACTAAATATATAGAATGTAATCATATTTAAACATTGTAGACACTAAATTATTATACTTAAATGTTGTAGAAACTAAATTATCATATTTAAACATTGTAGAATCTAAATATATATTTTGTAATCATATTTAAACATCGTAGACACTAAATTATCGTACTTAAATGTTGTAGAAACTAAATATATAGAATGTAATCATATTCAAACATTGTAGACACTAAATTATCATACTTAAATGTTGTAGAAACTAAATATATAGAATGTAATCATATTTAAACATTTTAGATACTAAATTATCATACTTAAATGTTGTAGAAACTAAATATATAGAATGTAATCATATTTAAACATTGTAGACACTAAATTATCATACTTATATATTGTAGAAACTAAATTATCATACTTAAATGTTGTAGAATTTAAATATATAATATGTAATAATATTTAAACATTGTAGAATCTAAATATATATTTTGTAATCATATTTAAACATCGTAGACACTAAATTATCGTACTTAAATGTTGTAGAAACTAAATATATAGAATGTAATCATATTCAATCATTGTAGACACTAAATTATCATACTTAAATGTTGTAGAAACTAAATATATAGAATGTAATTATATTTAAGCATTGTAGACACGAAAGTATCGTACTTTAATGTTGTAGAACTAAATATATAGAATGTAATCATATTTAAACATTGTAGACACTAAATTATCGTACTTAAATGTTGTAGAAGCTAAATATATAGTATGTTATCATATTTAAACATCGTAGAGACTAAATTATCGTACTGAAATGTTGTAGAACCTAAATATATAGAATGTAATCATATTTAAACATTGTAGACACTAAATTATCATACTTAAATGTTGTAGCATTTAAATATATAGAATGTAATCATATTTAAATGTTGTAGATACTAAATTATCATACTTAAATGTTGTAGAAACTAAATATATAGAATGTAATTATATTTAAACATTGTAGACACTAAATTATCGTACTTAAATGTTGTAGAAGCTAAATATATAGTATGTTATCATATTTAAACATCGTAGACACTAAATTATCATACTTAAATGTTGTAGAAACTAAATTAACATACTTAAATGTTGTAGAAACTAACTATATCGTATGTAATCATATTTAAACATTGTGGACATTAAATTATCATACTTAAATGTTGTAGAACCTAAATATATAGAATGTAATCATATTTAAACATTGTAGACACTAAATTATCGTACTTAAATGTTGTAGAAACTAAAGTATCATACTTACATGTTGTAGAATCTGAATATATAATATGTAATCATATTTAAACATCGTAGACACTAAATTATCGTACTTAAATGTTGTAGAAACTAAATATATAATATGTAATCATGTTTAAACATCGTAGAAACTAAATATATAGAATGTAATCATATTTAAACATTGTAGACACTACATTATCGTACTTAAATGTTGTAGAAGCTAAATATGTAGTATGTTATCATAATTAAACATCGTAGACACTAAAGTATCATACTTAAATGTTGTAGAAACTAAATTATCATACTTAAACATTGTAGAAACTAAATATATAGTATGTAATCATATTTAAACATTGTAGACACTAAATTATCGTACTTAAATGTGTAGAACTAAATATATTGTATGTAATCATATTTAAACATTGTAGAAATAAATATATAGTTTGTAATCATATTTAAACATCGTAGACACTAAATTATCGTACTTAAATGTTGTAGAATCTAAATATATAGAATGTTATCATAATTAAACATCGTAGACACTAAAGTATCATACTTAAATGTTGTAGAAACTAAATTATCATACTTAAACATTGTAGAAACTAAATATATAGTATGTAATCATATTTAAACATTGTAGATACTAAATTATCATACTTAAATATTGTAGAAACTAAATTATCATACTTAAATGTTGTAGAAGCTAAATATATAGTATGTTATCATATTCAAACATCGTAGACACTAAATTATCGTACTGAAATGTTGTAGAACCTAAATATATAGAATGTAATCATATTTAAACATTGTAGACACTAAATTATCATACTTAAATGTTGTAGAAACTAAATTATCATATTTAAACATTGTAGAATCTAAATATATATTTTGTAATCATATTTAAACATCGTAGACACTAAATTATCATACTTAAATGTTGTAGAAACTAAATATATAGAATGTAATCATATTTAAACATTTTAGATACTAAATTATCATACTTAAATGTTGTAGAAACTAAATATATAGAATGTAATCATATTTAAACATTGTAGACACTAAATTATCATACTTATATATTGTAGAAACTAAATTATCATACTTAAATGTTGTAGAATTTAAATATATAATATGTAATAATATTTAAACATTGTAGAATCTAAATATATATTTTGTAATCATATTTAAACATCGTAGACACTAAATTATCGTACTTAAATGTTGTAGAAACTAAATATATAGAATGTAATCATATTCAAACGTTGTAGACACTAAATTATCATACTTAAATGTTGTAGAAACTAAATATATAGAATGTAATTATATTTAAGCATTGTAGACACGAAAGTATCGTACTTTAATGTTGTAGAACTAAATATATAGAATGTAATCATATTCAAACATTGTAGACACTAAATTATCATACTTAAATGTTGTAGAAACTAAATATATAGTATGTAATCATATTTAAACATTGTAGACACTAAATATATACTATGTAATCATATTTAAACATCGTAGACACTAAATTATCGTACTTAAATGTTGTAGAAACTAAATTATCATACTTAAATGTTGTAGAATCTGAATATCAAACATGTAATCATATTTTAACTTTGTAGAATCTAAAAATATAGTATGTAATCATATTTAAACATTGTAGACACTAAATTATCGTACTTAAATGTTGTAGAAACTAAATATATAGAATGTAATCATATTTAAACATTGTAGACGCTAAATTATCATACTTAAATGTTGTAGAAACTAAATTAACATACTTAAATGTTGTAGAAACTAACTATATCGTATGTAATCATATTTAAACATTGTGGACATTAAATTATCATACTTAAATGTTGTAGAACCTAAATATATAGAATGTAATCATATTTAAACATTGTAGACACTAAATTATCGTACTTAAATGTTGTAGAAACTAAAGTATCATACTTACATGTTGTAGAATCTGAATATATAATATGTAATCATATTTAAACATCGTAGACACTAAATTATCGTACTTAAATGTTGTAGAAACTAAATATATAATATGTAATCATTTTTAAACATCGTAGAAACTAAATATATAGAATGTAATCATATTTAAACATTGTAGACACTACATTATCGTACTTAAATGTTGTAGAAGCTAAATATATAGTATGTTATCATAATTAAACATCGTAGACACTAAAGTATCATACTTAAATGTTGTAGAAACTAAATTATCATACTTAAACATTGTAGAAACTAAATATATAGTATGTAATCATATTTAAACATTGTAGACACTAAATTATCGTACTTAAATGTTGTAGAACTAAATATATAGTATGTAATCATATTTAAACATTGTAGAAATAAATATATAGTTTGTAATCATATTTAAACATCGTAGACACTAAATTATCGTACTTAAATGTTGTAGAACCTAAATATATAGAATGTAATCATATTCAAACATTGTAGACACTAAATTATACTTAAATGTTGTAGAAACTAAATATATACAATGTAATCATATTTAAACATTGTAGATACTAAATTATCATACTTAAATATTGTAGAAACTAAATTATCATACTTAAATGTTGTAGATCTAAATATATATATAGTACGTAATCATATTTAAACATTGTAGACACAAAAGTATCGTACTTAAATGTTGTAGAAACTAAATATATAGTATGTAATCATATTTAAACATTGTAGATACTAAATTATCGAACTTAAATGTTGTAGAACTAAATATATAGAATGTAATTATATTTAAAAATTGTAGACACTAAATTATCGTACTTTAATGTTGTAGAAACTAAATATATAGAATGTAATCATATTTAAACATTGTAGATACTAAATTATCATACCTAAATGTTGTAGAAACTAAATATATAGAATGTAATCATATTTAAACATTGTAGACACTAAATTATCATACTTAAATGTTGTAGAAACTAAATTATCAGACTTAAACATTGTAGAACTAAATATATAGTATGTAATCATATTTAAACATCGTAGACACTAAATTATCGTACATAAATGTTGTAGAAGCTAAATATATAGTATGTTATCATATTTAAACATCGTAGACACTAAATTATCGTACTTAAATGTTGTAGAAACTAAATATATAGAATGTAATCATATTTAAACATTGTAGACACTAAATTATTATACTTAAATGTTGTAGAAACTAAATTATCATATTTAAACATTGTAGAATTTAAATATATATTTTGTAATCATATTTAAACATCGTAGACACTAAATTATCGTACTTAAATGTTGTAGAAACTAAATATATAGAATGTAATCATATTCAAACATTGTAGACACTAAATTATCATACTTAAATGTTGTAGAAACTAAATATATAGAATGTAATCATATTTAAACATTTTAGATACTAAATTATCATACTTAAATGTTGTAGAAACTAAATATATAGAATGTAATCATATTTAAACATTGTAGACACTAAATTATCATACTTATATATTGTAGAAACTAAATTATCATACTTAAATGTTGTAGAATTTAAATATATAATATGTAATAATATTTACACATTGTAGAATCTAAATATATATTTTGTAATCATATTTAAACATCGTAGACATTAAATTATCGTACTTAAATGTTGTAGAAACTAAATATATAGAATGTAATCATATTCAAACATTGTAGACACGAAAGTATCGTACTTTAATGTTGTAGAACTAAATATATAGAATGTAATCATATTTAAACATTGTAGACACTAAATTATCGTACTTAAATGTTGTAGAAGCTAAATATATAGTATGTTATCATATTTAAACATCGTAGACACTAAATTATCGTACTGAAATGTTGTAGAACCTAAATATATAGAATGTAATCATATTTAAACATTGTAGACACAAAATTATCATACTTAAATGTTGTAGCATTTAAATATATAGAATGTAATCATATTTAAATGTTGTAGATACTAAATTATCATACTTAAATGTTGTAGAAACTAAATATATAGAATGTAATTATATTTAAACGTTGTAGACACTAAATTATCGTACTTAAATGTTGTAGAAGCTAAATATATAGTATGTTATCATATTTAAACATCGTAGACACTAAATTATCATACTTAAATGTTGTAGAAACTAAATTAACATACTTAAATGTTGTAGAAACTAACTATATCGTATGTAATCATATTTAAACATTGTGGACATTAAATTATCATACTTAAATGTTGTAGAACCTAAATATATAGAATGTAATCATATTTAAACATTGTAGACACTAAATTATCGTACTTAAATGTTGTAGAAACTAAAGTATCATACTTACATGTTGTAGAATCTGAATATATAATATGTAATCATATTTAAACATCGTAGACACTAAATTATCGTACTTAAATGTTGTAGAAACTAAATATATAATATGTAATCATTTTTAAACATCGTAGAAACTAAATATATAGAATGTAATCATATTTAAACATTGTAGACACTACATTATCGTACTTAAATGTTGTAGAAGCTAAATATATAGTATGTTATCATAATTAAACATCGTAGACACTAAAGTATCATACTTAAATGTTGTAGAAACTAAATTATCATTGTAGAAACTAAATATATAGTATGTAATCATATTTAAACATTGTAGACACTAAATTATCGTACTTAAATGTGTAGAACTAAATATATAGTATGTAATCATATTTAAACATTGTAGAAATAAATATATAGTTTGTAATCATATTTAAACATCGTAGACACTAAATTATCGTACTTAAATGTTGTAGAACCTAAATATATAGAATGTAATCATATTCAAACATTGTAGACACTAAATTATCATACTTAAATGTTGTAGAAACTAAATATATACAATGTAATCATATTTAAACATTGTAGATACTAAATTATCATACTTAAATATTGTAGAAACTAAATTATCATACTTAAATGTTGTAGATCTAAATATATATATAGTACGTAATCATATTTAAACATTGTAGACACTAAAGTATCGTACTTAAATGTTGTAGAAACTAAATATATAGTATGTAATCATATTTAAACATTGTAGATACTAAATTATCGAACTTAAATGTTGTAGAACTAAATATATAGAATGTAATTATATTTAAACATTGTAGACACTAAATTATCGTACTTTAATGTTGTAGAAACTAAATATATAGAATGTAATCATATTTAAACATTGTAGATACTAAATTATCATACCTAAATGTTGTAGAAACTAAATATATAGAATGTAATCATATTTAAACATTGTAGACACTAAATTATCATACTTAAATGTTGTAGAAACTAAATTATCATACTTAAATGTTGTAGAAGCTAAATATATAGTATGTTATCATATTTAAACATCGTAGACACTAAATTATCGTACTTAAATGTTGTAGAAACTAAATATATAGAATGTAATCATATTTAAACATTGTAGACACTAAATTATCATACTTAAATGTTGTAGAAACTAAATTATCATATTTAAACATTGTAGAATCTAAATATATATTTTGTAATCATATTTAAACATCGTAGACACTAAATTATCGTACTTAAATGTTGTAGAAACTAAATATATAGAATGTAATCATATTCAAACATTGTAGACACTAAATTATCATACTTAAATGTTGTAGAAACTAAATATATAGAATGTAATCATATTTAAACATTGTAGACACTAAATTATCATACTTATATATTGTAGAAACTAAATTATCATACTTAAATGTTGTAGAATTTAAATATATAATATGTAATAATATTTAAACATTGTAGAATCTAAATATATATTTTGTAATCATATTTAAACATCGTAGACACTAAATTATCGTACTTAAATGTTGTAGAAACTAAATATATAGAATGTAATCATATTCAAACATTGTAGACACTAAATTATCATACTTAAATGTTGTAGAAACTAAATATATAGAATGTAATTATATTTAAGCATTGTAGACACGAAAGTATCGTACTTTAATGTTGTAGAACTAAATATATAGAATGTAATCATATTTAAACATTGTAGACACTAAATTATTGTACTTAAATGTTGTAGAAGCTAAATATATAGTATGTTATCATATTTAAACATCGTAGACACTAAATTATCGTACTGAAATGTTGTAGAACCTAAATATATAGAATGTAATCATATTTAAACATTGTAGACACTAAATTATCATACTTAAATGTTGTAGAAACTAAATTATCATATTTAAACATTGTAGAATCTAAATATATATTTTGTAATCATATTTAAACATCGTAGACACTAAATTATCATACTTAAATGTTGTAGAAACTAAATATATAGAATGTAATCATATTTAAACATTTTAGATACTAAATTATCATACTTAAATGTTGTAGAAACTAAATATATAGAATGTAATCATATTTAAACATTGTAGACACTAAATTATCATACTTATATATTGTAGAAACTAAATTATCATGCTTAAATGTTGTAGAATTTAAATATATAATATGTAATAATATTTAAACATTGTAGAATCTAAATATATATTTGTAATCATATTTAAACATCGTAGACACTAAATTATCGTACTTAAATGTTGTAGAAACTAAATATATAGAATGTAATCATATTCAAACATTGTAGACACTAAATTATCATACTTAAATGTTGTAGAAACTAAATATATAGAATGTAATTATATTTAAGCATTGTAGACACGAAAGTATCGTACTTTAATGTTGTAGAACTAAATATATAGAATGTAATCATATTCAAACATTGTAGACACTAAATTATCATACTTAAATGTTGTAGAAACTAAATATATAGTATGTAATCATATTTAAACATTGTAGACACTAAATATATACTATGTAATCATATTTAAACATCGTAGACACTAAATTATCGTACTTAAATGTTGTAGAAACTAAATTATCATACTTAAATGTTGTAGAATCTGAATATCAAACATGTAATCATATTTTAACTTTGTAGAATCTAAAAATATAGTATGTAATCATATTTAAACATTGTAGACACTAAATTATCGTACTTAAATGTTGTAGAAACTAAATATATAGAATGTAATCATATTTAAGCATTGTAGACGCTAAATTATCATACTTAATGTTGTAGAAACTAAATTAACTTACTTAAATGTTGTAGAAACTAACTATATCGTATGTAATCATATTTAAACATTGTGGACATTAAATTATCATACTTAAATGTTGTAGAACCTAAATTTATAGAATGTAATCATATTTAAACATTGTAGACACTAAATTATCGTACTTAAATGTTGTAGAAACTAAATATATAATATGTAATCATTTTTAAACATCGTAGAAACTAAATATATAGAATGTAATCATATTTAAACATTGTAGACACTACATTATCGTACTTAAATGTTGTAGAAGCTAAATATATAGTATGTTATCATAATTAAACATCGTAGACACTAAAGTATCATACTTAAATGTTGTAGAAACTAAATTATCATACTTAAACATTGTAGAAACTAAATATATAGTATGTAATCATATTTAAACATTGTAGACACTAAATTATCGTACTTAAATGTTGTAGAACTAAATATATAGTATGTAATCATATTTAAACATTGTAGAAATAAATATATAGTTTGTAATCATATTTAAACATCGTAGACACTAAATTATCGTACTTAAATGTTGTAGAACCTAAATATATAGAATGTAATCATATTCAAACATTGTAGACACTAAATTATCATACTTAAATGTTATAGAAACTAAATATATACAATGTAATCATATTTAAACATTGTAGATACTAAATTATCATACTTAAATATTGTAGAAACTAAATTATCATACTTAAATGTTGTAGATCTAAATATATATATAGTACGTAATCATATTTAAACATTGTAGACACTAAAGTATCGTACTTAAATGTTGTAGAAACTAAATATATAGTATGTAATCATATTTAAACATTGTAGATACTAAATTATCGAACTTAAATGTTGTAGAACTAAATATATAGAATGTAATTATATTTAAAAATTGTAGACACTAGATTATCGTACTTTAATGTTGTAGAAACTAAATATATAGAATGTAATCATATTTAAACATTGTAGATACTAAATTATCATACCTAAATGTTGTAGAAACTAAATATATAGAATGTAATCATATTTAAACATTGTAGACACTAAATTATCATACTTAAATGTTGTAGAAACTAAATTATCATACTTAAACATTGTAGAATTAAATATATAGTATGTAATCATATTTAAACATCGTAGACACTAAATTATCGTACTTAAATGTTGTAGAAGCTAAATATATAGTATGTTATCATATTTAAACATCGTAGACACTAAATTATCGTACTTAAATGTTGTAGAAACTAAATATATAGAATGTAATCATATTTAAACATTGTAGACACTAAATTATCATACTTAAATGTTGTAGAAACTAAATATATAGAATGTAATCATATTTAAACATTTTAGATACTAAATTATCATACTTAAATGTTGTAGAATCTGAATATCAAACATGTAATCATATTTTAACTTTGTAGAATCTAAAAATATAGTATGTAATCATATTTAAACATTGTAGACACTAAATTATCGTACTTAAATGTTGTAGAAACTAAATATATAGAATGTAATCATATTTAAGCATTGTAGACGCTAAATTATCATACTTAAATGTTGTAGAAACTAAATTAACATACTTAAATGTTGTAGAAACTAACTATATCGTATGTAATCATATTTAAACATTGTGGACATTAAATTATCATACTTAAATGTTGTAGAACCTAAATATATAGAATGTAATCATATTTAAACATTGTAGACACTAAATTATCGTACTTAAATGTTGTAGAAACTAAAGTATCATACTTACATGTTGTAGAATCTGAATATATAATATGTAATCATATTTAAACATCGTAGACACTAAATTATCGTACTTAAATGTTGTAGAAACTAAATATATAATATGTAATCATTTTTAAACATCGTAGAAACTAAATATATAGAATGTAATCATATTTAAACATTGTAGACACTACATTATCGTACTTAAATGTTGTAGAAGCTAAATATATAGTATGTTATCATAATTAAACATCGTAGACACTAAAGTATCATACTTAAATGTTGTAGAAACTAAATTATCATACTTAAACATTGTAGAAACTAAATATATAGTATGTAATCATATTTAAACATTGTAGACACTAAATTATCGTACTTAAATGTTGTAGAACTAAATATATAGTATGTAATCATATTTAAACATTGTAGAAATAAATATATAGTTTGTAATCATATTTAAACATCGTAGACACTAAATTATCGTACTTAAATGTTGTAGAAACTAAATATATAGAATGTAATCATATTCAAACATTGTAGACACTAAATTATCATACTTAAATGTTGTAGAAACTAAATATATACAATGTAATCATATTTAAACATTGTAGATACTAAATTATCATACTTAAATATTGTAGAAACTAAATTATCATACTTAAATGTTGTAGATCTAAATATATATATAGTACGTAATCATATTTAAACATTGTAGACACTAAAGTATCGTACTTAAATGTTGTAGAAACTAAATATATAGTATGTAATCATATTTAAACATTGTAGATACTAAATTATCGAACTTAAATGTTGTAGAACTAAATATATAGAATGTAATTATATTTAAAAATTGTAGACACTAGATTATCGTACTTTAATGTTGTAGAAACTAAATATATAGAATGTAATCATATTTAAACATTGTAGATACTAAATTATCATACCTAAATGTTGTAGAAACTAAATATATAGAATGTAATCATATTTAAACATTGTAGACACTAAATTATCATACTTAAATGTTGTAGAAACTAAATTATCATACTTAAACATTGTAGAATTAAATATATAGTATGTAATCATATTTAAACATCGTAGACACTAAATTATCGTACTTAAATGTTGTAGAAGCTAAATATATAGTATGTTATCATATTTAAACATCGTAGACACTAAATTATCGTACTTAAATGTTGTAGAAACTAAATATATAGAATGTAATCATATTTAAACATTTTAGATACTAAATTATCATACTTAAATGTTGTAGATCTAAATATATATATAGTACGTAATCATATTTAAACATTGTAGACACTAAATTATCATACTTAAATGTTGTAGAAACTAAATATATAGAATGTAATCATATTTAAACATTTTAGATACTAAATTATCATACTTAAATGTTGTAGAAACTAAATATATATTTTGTAATCATATTTAAACATCGTAGACACTAAATTATCGTACTTAAATGTTGTAGAAACTAAATATATAGAATGTAATCATATTCAAACATTGTAGACACTAAATTATCATACTTAAATGTTGTAGAAACTAAATATATAGAATGTAATCATATTTAAACATTTTAGATACTAAATTATCATACTTAAATGTTGTAGAAACTAAATATATAGAATGTAATCATATTTAAACATTGTAGACACTAAATTATCATACTTATATATTGTAGAAACTAAATTATCATACTTAAATGTTGTAGAATTTAAATATATAATATGTAATAATATTTACACATTGTAGAATCTAAATATATATTTTGTAATCATATTTAAACATCGTAGACATTAAATTATCGTACTTAAATGTTGTAGAAACTAAATATATAGAATGTAATCATATTCAAACATTGTAGACACGAAAGTATCGTACTTTAATGTTGTAGAACTAAATATATAGAATGTAATCATATTTAAACATTGTAGACACTAAATTATCGTACTTAAATGTTGTAGAAGCTAAATATATAGTATGTTATCATATTTAAACATCGTAGACACTAAATTATCGTACTGAAATGTTGTAGAACCTAAATATATAGAATGTAATCATATTTAAACATTGTAGACACAAAATTATCATACTTAAATGTTGTAGCATTTAAATATATAGAATGTAATCATATTTAAATGTTGTAGATACTAAATTATCATACTTAAATGTTGTAGAAACTAAATATATAGAATGTAATTATATTTAAACGTTGTAGACACTAAATTATCGTACTTAAATGTTGTAGAAGCTAAATATATAGTATGTTATCATATTTAAACATCGTAGACACTAAATTATCATACTTAAATGTTGTAGAAACTAAATTAACATACTTAAATGTTGTAGAAACTAACTATATCGTATGTAATCATATTTAAACATTGTGGACATTAAATTATCATACTTAAATGTTGTAGAACCTAAATATATAGAATGTAATCATATTTAAACATTGTAGACACTAAATTATCGTACTTAAATGTTGTAGAAACTAAATATATAATATGTAATCATTTTTAAACATCGTAGAAACTAAATATATAGAATGTAATCATATTTAAACATTGTAGACACTACATTATCGTACTTAAATGTTGTAGAAGCTAAATATATAGTATGTTATCATAATTAAACATCGTAGACACTAAAGTATCATACTTAAACATTGTAGAAACTAAATTATCATACTTAAATGTTGTAGAAGCTAAATATATAGTATGTTATCATATTTAAACATCGTAGACACTAAATTATCGTACTTAAATGTTGTAGAAACTAAATATATAGAATGTAATCATATTTAAACATTGTAGACACTAAATTATCATACTTAAATGTTGTAGAAACTAAATTATCATATTTAAACATTGTAGAATCTAAATATATATTTTGTAATCATATTTAAACATCGTAGACACTAAATTATCGTACTTAAATGTTGTAGAAACTAAATATATAGAATGTAATCATATTCAAACATTGTAGACACTAAATTATCATACTTAAATGTTGTAGAAACTAAATATATAGAATGTAATCATATTTAAACATTGTAGACACTAAATTATCATACTTATATATTGTAGAAACTAAATTATCATACTTAAATGTTGTAGAATTTAAATATATAATATGTAATAATATTTAAACATTGTAGAATCTAAATATATATTTTGTAATCATATTTAAACATCGTAGACACTAAATTATCGTACTTAAATGTTGTAGAAACTAAATATATAGAATGTAATCATATTCAAACATTGTAGACACTAAATTATCATACTTAAATGTTGTAGAAACTAAATATATAGAATGTAATTATATTTAAGCATTGTAGACACGAAAGTATCGTACTTTAATGTTGTAGAACTAAATATATAGAATGTAATCATATTTAAACATTGTAGACACTAAATTATTGTACTTAAATGTTGTAGAAGCTAAATATATAGTATGTTATCATATTTAAACATCGTAGACACTAAATTATCGTACTGAAATGTTGTAGAACCTAAATATATAGAATGTAATCATATTTAAACATTGTAGACACTAAATTATCATACTTAAATGTTGTAGAAACTAAATTATCATATTTAAACATTGTAGAATCTAAATATATATTTTGTAATCATATTTAAACATCGTAGACACTAAATTATCATACTTAAATGTTGTAGAAACTAAATATATAGAATGTAATCATATTTAAACATTTTAGATACTAAATTATCATACTTAAATGTTGTAGAAACTAAATATATAGAATGTAATCATATTTAAACATTGTAGACACTAAATTATCATACTTATATATTGTAGAAACTAAATTATCATACTTAAATGTTGTAGAATTTAAATATATAATATGTAATAATATTTAAACATTGTAGAATCTAAATATATATTTGTAATCATATTTAAACATCGTAGACACTAAATTATCGTACTTAAATGTTGTAGAAACTAAATATATAGAATGTAATCATATTCAAACATTGTAGACACTAAATTATCATACTTAAATGTTGTAGAAACTAAATATATAGAATGTAATTATATTTAAGCATTGTAGACACGAAAGTATCGTACTTTAATGTTGTAGAACTAAATATATAGAATGTAATCATATTCAAACATTGTAGACACTAAATTATCATACTTAAATGTTGTAGAAACTAAATATATAGTATGTAATCATATTTAAACATTGTAGACACTAAATATATACTATGTAATCATATTTAAACATCGTAGACACTAAATTATCGTACTTAAATGTTGTAGAAACTAAATTATCATACTTAAATGTTGTAGAATCTGAATATCAAACATGTAATCATATTTTAACTTTGTAGAATCTAAAAATATAGTATGTAATCATATTTAAACATTGTAGACACTAAATTATCGTACTTAAATGTTGTAGAAACTAAATATATAGAATGTAATCATATTTAAGCATTGTAGACGCTAAATTATCATACTTAATGTTGTAGAAACTAAATTAACTTACTTAAATGTTGTAGAAACTAACTATATCGTATGTAATCATATTTAAACATTGTGGACATTAAATTATCATACTTAAATGTTGTAGAACCTAAATTTATAGAATGTAATCATATTTAAACATTGTAGACACTAAATTATCGTACTTAAATGTTGTAGAAACTAAATATATAATATGTAATCATTTTTAAACATCGTAGAAACTAAATATATAGAATGTAATCATATTTAAACATTGTAGACACTACATTATCGTACTTAAATGTTGTAGAAGCTAAATATATAGTATGTTATCATAATTAAACATCGTAGACACTAAAGTATCATACTTAAATGTTGTAGAAACTAAATTATCATACTTAAACATTGTAGAAACTAAATATATAGTATGTAATCATATTTAAACATTGTAGACACTAAATTATCGTACTTAAATGTTGTAGAACTAAATATATAGTATGTAATCATATTTAAACATTGTAGAAATAAATATATAGTTTGTAATCATATTTAAACATCGTAGACACTAAATTATCGTACTTAAATGTTGTAGAACCTAAATATATAGAATGTAATCATATTCAAACATTGTAGACACTAAATTATCATACTTAAATGTTATAGAAACTAAATATATACAATGTAATCATATTTAAACATTGTAGATACTAAATTATCATACTTAAATATTGTAGAAACTAAATTATCATACTTAAATGTTGTAGATCTAAATATATATATAGTACGTAATCATATTTAAACATTGTAGACACTAAAGTATCGTACTTAAATGTTGTAGAAACTAAATATATAGTATGTAATCATATTTAAACATTGTAGATACTAAATTATCGAACTTAAATGTTGTAGAACTAAATATATAGAATGTAATTATATTTAAAAATTGTAGACACTAGATTATCGTACTTTAATGTTGTAGAAACTAAATATATAGAATGTAATCATATTTAAACATTGTAGATACTAAATTATCATACCTAAATGTTGTAGAAACTAAATATATAGAATGTAATCATATTTAAACATTGTAGACACTAAATTATCATACTTAAATGTTGTAGAAACTAAATTATCATACTTAAACATTGTAGAATTAAATATATAGTATGTAATCATATTTAAACATCGTAGACACTAAATTATCGTACTTAAATGTTGTAGAAGCTAAATATATAGTATGTTATCATATTTAAACATCGTAGACACTAAATTATCGTACTTAAATGTTGTAGAAACTAAATATATAGAATGTAATCATATTTAAACATTGTAGACACTAAATTATCATACTTAAATGTTGTAGAAACTAAATATATAGAATGTAATCATATTTAAACATTTTAGATACTAAATTATCATACTTAAATGTTGTAGAATCTGAATATCAAACATGTAATCATATTTTAACTTTGTAGAATCTAAAAATATAGTATGTAATCATATTTAAACATTGTAGACACTAAATTATCGTACTTAAATGTTGTAGAAACTAAATATATAGAATGTAATCATATTTAAGCATTGTAGACGCTAAATTATCATACTTAAATGTTGTAGAAACTAAATTAACATACTTAAATGTTGTAGAAACTAACTATATCGTATGTAATCATATTTAAACATTGTGGACATTAAATTATCATACTTAAATGTTGTAGAACCTAAATATATAGAATGTAATCATATTTAAACATTGTAGACACTAAATTATCGTACTTAAATGTTGTAGAAACTAAAGTATCATACTTACATGTTGTAGAATCTGAATATATAATATGTAATCATATTTAAACATCGTAGACACTAAATTATCGTACTTAAATGTTGTAGAAACTAAATATATAGAATGTAATCATATTTAAACATTTTAGATACTAAATTATCATACTTAAATGTTGTAGATCTAAATATATATATAGTACGTAATCATATTTAAACATTGTAGACACTAAATTATCATACTTAAATGTTGTAGAAACTAAATATATAGAATGTAATCATATTTAAACATTTTAGATACTAAATTATCATACTTAAATGTTGTAGAAACTAAATATATATTTTGTAATCATATTTAAACATCGTAGACACTAAATTATCGTACTTAAATGTTGTAGAAACTAAATATATAGAATGTAATCATATTCAAACATTGTAGACACTAAATTATCATACTTAAATGTTGTAGAAACTAAATATATAGAATGTAATCATATTTAAACATTTTAGATACTAAATTATCATACTTAAATGTTGTAGAAACTAAATATATAGAATGTAATCATATTTAAACATTGTAGACACTAAATTATCATACTTATATATTGTAGAAACTAAATTATCATACTTAAATGTTGTAGAATTTAAATATATAATATGTAATAATATTTACACATTGTAGAATCTAAATATATATTTTGTAATCATATTTAAACATCGTAGACATTAAATTATCGTACTTAAATGTTGTAGAAACTAAATATATAGAATGTAATCATATTCAAACATTGTAGACACGAAAGTATCGTACTTTAATGTTGTAGAACTAAATATATAGAATGTAATCATATTTAAACATTGTAGACACTAAATTATCGTACTTAAATGTTGTAGAAGCTAAATATATAGTATGTTATCATATTTAAACATCGTAGACACTAAATTATCGTACTGAAATGTTGTAGAACCTAAATATATAGAATGTAATCATATTTAAACATTGTAGACACAAAATTATCATACTTAAATGTTGTAGCATTTAAATATATAGAATGTAATCATATTTAAATGTTGTAGATACTAAATTATCATACTTAAATGTTGTAGAAACTAAATATATAGAATGTAATTATATTTAAACGTTGTAGACACTAAATTATCGTACTTAAATGTTGTAGAAGCTAAATATATAGTATGTTATCATATTTAAACATCGTAGACACTAAATTATCATACTTAAATGTTGTAGAAACTAAATTAACATACTTAAATGTTGTAGAAACTAACTATATCGTATGTAATCATATTTAAACATTGTGGACATTAAATTATCATACTTAAATGTTGTAGAACCTAAATATATAGAATGTAATCATATTTAAACATTGTAGACACTAAATTATCGTACTTAAATGTTGTAGAAACTAAATATATAATATGTAATCATTTTTAAACATCGTAGAAACTAAATATATAGAATGTAATCATATTTAAACATTGTAGACACTACATTATCGTACTTAAATGTTGTAGAAGCTAAATATATAGTATGTTATCATAATTAAACATCGTAGACACTAAAGTATCATACTTAAATGTTGTAGAAACTAAATTATCATTGTAGAAACTAAATATATAGTATGTAATCATATTTAAACATTGTAGACACTAAATTATCGTACTTAAATGTGTAGAACTAAATATATAGTATGTAATCATATTTAAACATTGTAGAAATAAATATATAGTTTGTAATCATATTTAAACATCGTAGACACTAAATTATCGTACTTAAATGTTGTAGAACCTAAATATATAGAATGTAATCATATTCAAACATTGTAGACACTAAATTATCATACTTAAATGTTGTAGAAACTAAATATATACAATGTAATCATATTTAAACATTGTAGATACTAAATTATCATACTTAAATATTGTAGAAACTAAATTATCATACTTAAATGTTGTAGATCTAAATATATATATAGTACGTAATCATATTTAAACATTGTAGACACTAAAGTATCGTACTTAAATGTTGTAGAAACTAAATATATAGTATGTAATCATATTTAAACATTGTAGATACTAAATTATCGAACTTAAATGTTGTAGAACTAAATATATAGAATGTAATTATATTTAAACATTGTAGACACTAAATTATCGTACTTTAATGTTGTAGAAACTAAATATATAGAATGTAATCATATTTAAACATTGTAGATACTAAATTATCATACCTAAATGTTGTAGAAACTAAATATATAGAATGTAATCATATTTAAACATTGTAGACACTAAATTATCATACTTAAATGTTGTAGAAACTAAATTATCATACTTAAATGTTGTAGAAGCTAAATATATAGTATGTTATCATATTTAAACATCGTAGACACTAAATTATCGTACTTAAATGTTGTAGAAACTAAATATATAGAATGTAATCATATTTAAACATTGTAGACACTAAATTATCATACTTAAATGTTGTAGAAACTAAATTATCATATTTAAACATTGTAGAATCTAAATATATATTTTGTAATCATATTTAAACATCGTAGACACTAAATTATCGTACTTAAATGTTGTAGAAACTAAATATATAGAATGTAATCATATTCAAACATTGTAGACACTAAATTATCATACTTAAATGTTGTAGAAACTAAATATATAGAATGTAATCATATTTAAACATTGTAGACACTAAATTATCATACTTATATATTGTAGAAACTAAATTATCATACTTAAATGTTGTAGAATTTAAATATATAATATGTAATAATATTTAAACATTGTAGAATCTAAATATATATTTTGTAATCATATTTAAACATCGTAGACACTAAATTATCGTACTTAAATGTTGTAGAAACTAAATATATAGAATGTAATCATATTCAAACATTGTAGACACTAAATTATCATACTTAAATGTTGTAGAAACTAAATATATAGAATGTAATTATATTTAAGCATTGTAGACACGAAAGTATCGTACTTTAATGTTGTAGAACTAAATATATAGAATGTAATCATATTTAAACATTGTAGACACTAAATTATTGTACTTAAATGTTGTAGAAGCTAAATATATAGTATGTTATCATATTTAAACATCGTAGACACTAAATTATCGTACTGAAATGTTGTAGAACCTAAATATATAGAATGTAATCATATTTAAACATTGTAGACACTAAATTATCATACTTAAATGTTGTAGAAACTAAATTATCATATTTAAACATTGTAGAATCTAAATATATATTTTGTAATCATATTTAAACATCGTAGACACTAAATTATCATACTTAAATGTTGTAGAAACTAAATATATAGAATGTAATCATATTTAAACATTTTAGATACTAAATTATCATACTTAAATGTTGTAGAAACTAAATATATAGAATGTAATCATATTTAAACATTGTAGACACTAAATTATCATACTTATATATTGTAGAAACTAAATTATCATACTTAAATGTTGTAGAATTTAAATATATAATATGTAATAATATTTAAACATTGTAGAATCTAAATATATATTTTGTAATCATATTTAAACATCGTAGACACTAAATTATCGTACTTAAATGTTGTAGAAACTAAATATATAGAATGTAATCATATTCAAACATTGTAGACACTAAATTATCATACTTAAATGTTGTAGAAACTAAATATATAGAATGTAATTATATTTAAGCATTGTAGACACGAAAGTATCGTACTTTAATGTTGTAGAATAAATATATAGAATGTAATCATATTCAAACATTGTAGACACTAAATTATCATACTTAAATGTTGTAGAAACTAAATATATAGTATGTAATCATATTTAAACATTGTAGACACTAAATATATACTATGTAATCATATTTAAACATCGTAGACACTAAATTATCGTACTTAAATGTTGTAGAAACTAAATTATCATACTTAAATGTTGTAGAATCTGAATATCAAACATGTAATCATATTTTAACTTTGTAGAATCTAAAAATATAGTATGTAATCATATTTAAACATTGTAGACACTAAATTATCGTACTTAAATGTTGTAGAAACTAAATATATAGAATGTAATCATATTTAAGCATTGTAGACGCTAAATTATCATACTTAAATGTTGTAGAAACTAAATTAACATACTTAAATGTTGTAGAAACTAACTATATCGTATGTAATCATATTTAAACATTGTGGACATTAAATTATCATACTTAAATGTTGTAGAACCTAAATTTATAGAATGTAATCATATTTAAACATTGTAGACACTAAATTATCGTACTTAAATGTTGTAGAAACTAAATATATAATATGTAATCATTTTTAAACATCGTAGAAACTAAATATATAGAATGTAATCATATTTAAACATTGTAGACACTACATTATCGTACTTAAATGTTGTAGAAGCTAAATATATAGTATGTTATCATAATTAAACATCGTAGACACTAAAGTATCATACTTAAATGTTGTAGAAACTAAATTATCATACTTAAACATTGTAGAAACTAAATATATAGTATGTAATCATATTTAAACATTGTAGACACTAAATTATCGTACTTAAATGTTGTAGAACTAAATATATAGTATGTAATCATATTTAAACATTGTAGAAATAAATATATAGTTTGTAATCATATTTAAACATCGTAGACACTAAATTATCGTACTTAAATGTTGTAGAACCTAAATATATAGAATGTAATCATATTCAAACATTGTAGACACTAAATTATCATACTTAAATGTTGTAGAAACTAAATATATACAATGTAATCATATTTAAACATTGTAGATACTAAATTATCATACTTAAATATTGTAGAAACTAAATTATCATACTTAAATGTTGTAGATCTAAATATATATATAGTACGTAATCATATTTAAACATTGTAGACACTAAAGTATCGTACTTAAATGTTGTAGAAACTAAATATATAGTATGTAATCATATTTGAACATTGTAGATACTAAATTATCGAACTTAAATGTTGTAGAACTAAATATATAGAATGTAATTATATTTAAAAATTGTAGACACTAGATTATCGTACTTTAATGTTGTAGAAACTAAATATATAGAATGTAATCATATTTAAACATTGTAGATACTAAATTATCATACCTAAATGTTGTAGAAACTAAATATATAGAATGTAATCATATTTAAACATTGTAGACACTAAATTATCATACTTAAATGTTGTAGAAACTAAATTATCATACTTAAACATTGTAGAATTAAATATATAGTATGTAATCATATTTAAACATCGTAGACACTAAATTATCGTACTTAAATGTTGTAGAAGCTAAATATATAGTATGTTATCATATTTAAACATCGTAGACACTAAATTATCGTACTTAAATGTTGTAGAAACTAAATATATAGAATGTAATCATATTTAAACATTTTAGATACTAAATTATCATACTTAAATGTTGTAGATCTAAATATATATATAGTACGTAATCATATTTAAACATTGTAGACACTAAATTATCATACTTAAATGTTGTAGAAACTAAATATATAGAATGTAATCATATTTAAACATTGTAGACACTAAATTATCATACTTATATATTGTAGAAACTAAATTATCATACTTAAATGTTGTAGAATTTAAATATATAATATGTAATAATATTTAAACATTGTAGAATCTAAATATATATTTTGTAATCATATTTAAACATCGTAGACACTAAATTATCGTACTTAAATGTTGTAGAAACTAAATATATAGAATGTAATTATATTTAAGCATTGTAGACACGAAAGTATCGTACTTTAATGTTGTAGAACTAAATATATAGAATGTAATCATATTTAAACATTGTAGACACTAAATTATCGTACTTAAATGTTGTAGAAGCTAAATATATAGTATGTTATCATATTTAAACATCGTAGACACTAAATTATCGTACTGAAATGTTGTAGAACCTAAATATATAGAATGTAATCATATTTAAACATTGTAGACACTAAATTATCATACTTAAATGTTGTAGCATTTAAATATATAGAATGTAATCATATTTAAATGTTGTAGATACTAAATTATCATACTTAAATGTTGTAGAAACTAAATATATAGAATGTAATTATATTTAAACATTGTAGACACTAAATTATCGTACTTAAATGTTGTAGAAGCTAAATATATAGTATGTTATCATATTTAAACATCGTAGACACTAAATTATCATACTTAAATATTGTAGAAACTAAATTAACATACTTAAATGTTGTAGAAACTAACTATATCGTATGTAATCATATTTAAACATTGTGGACATTAAATTATCATACTTAAATGTTGTAGAACCTAAATATATAGAATGTAATCATATTTAAACATTGTAGACACTAAATTATCGTACTTAAATGTTGTAGAAACTAAAGTATCATACTTACATGTTGTAGAATCTGAATATATAATATGTAATCATATTTAAACATCGTAGACACTAAATTATCGTACTTAAATGTTGTAGAAACTAAATATATAATATGTAATCATTTTTAAACATCGTAGAAACTAAATATATAGAATGTAATCATATTTAAACATTGTAGACACTACATTATCGTACTTAAATGTTGTAGAAGCTAAATATGTAGTATGTTATCATAATTAAACATCGTAGACACTAAAGTATCATACTTAAATGTTGTAGAAACTAAATTATCATACTTAAACATTGTAGAAACTAAATATATAGTATGTAATCATATTTAAACATTGTAGACACTAAATTATCGTACTTAAATGTGTAGAACTAAATATATAGTATGTAATCATATTTAAACATTGTAGAAATACATATATAGTTTGTAATCATATTTAAACATCGTAGACACTAAATTATCGTACTTAAATGTTGTAGAACCTAAATATATAGAATGTAATCATATTCAAACATTGTAGACACTAAATTATCATACTTAAATATTGTAGAAACTAAATTATCATACTTAAATGTTGTAGATCTAAATATATATATAGTACGTAATCATATTTAAACATTGTAGACACTAAAGTATCGTACTTAAATGTTGTAGAAACTAAATATATAGTATGTAATCATATTTAAACATTGTAGATACTAAATTATCGAACTTAAATGTTGTAGAACTAAATATATAGAATGTAATTATATTTAAACATTGTAGACACTAAATTATCGTACTTTAATGTTGTAGAAACTAAATATATAGAATGTAATCATATTTAAACATTGTAGATACTAAATTATCATACCTAAATGTTGTAGAAACTAAATATATAGAATGTAATCATATTTAAACATTGTAGACACTAAATTATCATACTTAAATGTTGTAGAAACTAAATTATCATACTTAAATGTTGTAGAAGCTAAATATATAGTATGTTATCATATTTAAACATCGTAGACACTAAATTATCGTACTTAAATGTTGTAGAAACTAAATATATAGAATGTAATCATATTTAAACATTGTAGACACTAAATTATCATACTTAAATGTTGTAGAAACTAAATTATCATATTTAAACATTGTAGAATCTAAATATATATTTTGTAATCATATTTAAACATCGTAGACACTAAATTATCGTACTTAAATGTTGTAGAAACTAAATATATAGAATGTAATCATATTCAAACATTGTAGACACTAAATTATCATACTTAAATGTTGTAGAAACTAAATATATAGAATGTAATCATATTTAAACATTTTAGATACTAAATTATCATACTTAAATGTTGTAGAAACTAAATATATAGAATGTAATCATATTTAAACATTGTAGACACTAAATTATCATACTTAAATGTTGTAGAATTTAAATATATAATATGTAATAATATTTAAACATTGTAGAATCTAAATATATATTTTGTAATCATATTTAAACATCGTAGACACTAAATTATCGTACTTAAATGTTTTAGAAACTAAATATATAGAATGTAATCATATTCAAACATTGTAGACACTAAATTATCATACTTAAATGTTGTAGAAACTAAATATATAGAATGTAATTATATTTAAGCATTGTAGACACGAAAGTATCGTACTTTAATGTTGTAGAACTAAATATATAGAATGTAATCATATTTAAACATTGTAGACACTAAATTATCGTACTTAAATGTTGTAGAAGCTAAATATATAGTATGTTATCATATTTAAACATTGTAGACACTAAATTATCGTACTGAAATGTTGTAGAACCTAAATATATAGAATGTAATCATATTTAAACATTGTAGACACTAAATTATCATACTTAAATGTTGTAGCATTTAAATATATAGAATGTAATCATATTTAAATGTTGTAGATACTAAATTATCATACTTAAATGTTGTAGAAACTAAATATATAGAATGTAATCATATTTAAACATTGTAGACACTAAATTATCATACTTAAATATTGTAGAAACTAAATTATCATACTTAAATGTTGTAGAAACTAAATATATAGAATGTAATCATATTTAAACATTGTAGACACTAAAGTATCGTACTTAAATGTTGTCGATACTAAATATATAGTATGTAATCATATTTAAACATTGTAGACACTAAATTATCGTACTTAAATGTTGTAGATACTAAATATATAGAATGTAATTATATTTAAACATTGTAGACACTAAATTATCGTACTTTAATCTCGTAGATTCTAAATATATAGAATGTATTCATATTTAAACATTGTAGACACTAAATTATATATATACAATGTTGTGTGTGTGTAAAAGACAAAAAAATGGTGTCGGGTACGCAGATATTTAAAACCTTCACACAAAAGAGTAACTAAAAATAAATCAGGTTGGAACAAATTAACAGCTTTTATTAACAAAATTGCTGAAGCGAGAAATTTTTAAAAAACAAAAACGAAGAACAGAAACATCACCAAGAAAAAAACAGACAAACAAACCAACAAAACATATATTGTCGTTTGTTTTAACAGAGAGTAATATATTATAATATTGGTATAAAATCATATAATATATATTACATTTATATATAAAAATATCTTCACAAATATCGTAGCATTCTATCATGTCTGTGTAAATTATAATTTTTCTTCATCTGCTTTGTACGGATATTATTACTATAAGTAATAATAACACCAATAATAATAATAATAATAATAATAATAATAAAGTATCGGAATAATTGTGACAGTTTTTGAACGAAGTCATTCTTTTGCATTCCAATTACTTTCGTATTTTTATTTATTGTCTTTTAATGCGTTTATTTATTTTTTATATTTTTGGCTTTTGTTTATTATATATATATATTTAGATATATAAAACATATATTTAAATATACATAAATACACACACACACACACATATATATATATATGGATATCTCGTTTTCATTTGAGGCATATATATATATATATATATATATATATACAGACAGACGCGCGCGCACACACACACACACACACATATCACTGAGTGTGCGTATGCATGCATAAAATGTTTGTCATACAGAGAGCAGCTTTTTTTCTTTCTGACATGTTATATTGAAGACTCGACCGTCTTTCCGTTTAGTCTTTTATATTAAAGATTTCAAATACTTCTTTCGCAGATCCTTAGTATTAATATTTCAAAACTTTCTCGGCCTCATCTAGTGGTACATTGTTGCTGCTTCTTGTAGAAAGCATCCAGGCATCGGGTGCATGTATCGTCTGCTTGTATCCTCTGCCGGACATTGAAATGAAACCACATGGAAGATCACGTAATCGATCGAGAGAACGGGATAAGAACAACCGAACGATGTACAAACATCTGTCTCGATCACTCACCAACAACGTACCACACAGAGGAAGAAGCTGTTTGAAACATCAACTTAAAACCATTATTATCCCAAACTAAGCATAAAAGGGACTCAGAAAAAAATCATTAATAAAAAGTTAAACTTAGGCACAAACGGATCTTCATATTACGTAAACATAGGTTTATTTCAAGTCGAATATATATGATAAATATGTACATGTGTAAATATATATATATATATATATATACAAAATTTGCGAATCACATCATCATTTATTGATTGTTTTAACACGATCACCTTGTTATTTTTTTTCCCAAATTCGGAAATTTGAAAAAGAAAAAAAAAAAAACCAAAAACAAAGAATTAAAAATTAATAATCGAAATTTCAGAATAATGAAATCTCTTCAACTCATCATCTATTGAGTTGGTTAAATTGTGGGATATATTCTTCACTGCTGTCTTTTGGAGGCAATATTGATGGATGGCTAGGTTTCGGCTCCCGGCCACTCGTTGCTGCTGAGAGGCTCTGTGTTGTCTGTTGTCGCATCAGTTTGGTGTATCGGCGAACGAATGCCCGTCGCAGGGTACTGTTCTTACCATTGTTTCTACCTTTATGTCTGTGTTGCACTCTTCTTGAGGGTGGTATTTGCTCTACTTCTTTGGCGTCTGAACTCTCGGCGTAACTCGATCTTACGCCATCTTTGCGATAGCTCGTGTTTTCGAAAGTCTGCGGCAATGCTTTCTCTATGTTGGACATCAGTGTGATGGTGGTACGTGTTGAATCACAAATTGGGCCAGTTAATATCGGTAATGAACTTATGGCATTGTTATGAGGTCGTACTGCTTTAGTGTCTTGAGAAATGGAGAAATCCATATCTTGATCTGTATCGTCATCGATTCCGTAGAGTCTTTGAAGAACTCTGGCGTATTCGACTGCTTCTTCAATATGTTTTTTCGGATCGAATCGTTTCCGACAGCATCGGATTTCTGTCGATGCCAAAATGTGTAGAAGCGTTCCGTAACGATGACGTAACATGGCACCGAACTGAAGAATGAGGATGAAGGCAAAGAATATGAGGAAAATCAAACCAAGAGGTTCGATTAGCAACGGTTCTGCGTTGAGTCTTGGTATTGGTATACTGATTTTGTCTTTGACACTTTGCAGCATAAATATTATGATCATCCAAAAAGCGTTTAGCATAAAGAAAGCAAAAGCGACGTTATTTCTCATTGATTTCAGATCTGTAGACATTTGTATATGATGGTTTTTGTCAAATGGAATCGGTGCCAAATATTTAGCGATGCACTGTTGCCAGAATTCCACTTCCCTCTCCGGCAAGTACTGAATCTCACCGTTACCCAATTCACGATCCTCTAACCAAAGAGGATTCACAAAAGGGTCCCTCATGTCATCCATATCTCCATCGTTTTCAGTGCTGCTTGTGTCCACATCACTATCATCGTTTTCAATATTTGCTTCTTCAATATTTCCGATATTTGAGCGACGAGACCGAGAGGACGACCGGCGCCGACGGGGATGTGTGATATTTGTAGACGTAGTAGTCATTTTAATTCCAGCTTCCACTTTATCTAGTTTCTCCATCACTTGCCGTAGAATCTCGTTGCTCACGTCCACCTGGGAACGACACCCACATAGACGTCGGAAAAAACCAGTGATACACGGGCAGCAGGAATCATCAACCTCTTTACGACCGAGCCACCTCATAAAGCTGTTGTTTCGAGACACTTTGCCCTTTTCATCTTCGGGCTCACTCGACTGCACTGCTTTTTCTCTGGTTCCCCATGAGACAACATTCATATTGCACATGGCATATATGATGAGAAGTACGTAGCCAGACGGGATACAAAGGAAGTAAAGAGCACCGGGGAGCAAACACAGGAATTCTTGAGGGTGAAAACAGGCCGATATTGTAAATATTGCTAGCAACATTAACAAGAATATGGCGTTTGGACTAATAATGGTATCTTCGACTATTTGCACCATAGTTCCAACTACAACAGACATCATGAAGAGAGCATAAATGGCACTTTGGATGGCAGCGACTGTTACTTGGTGTTCGCTTTTAAGAATAAAACAGAGAATGAGATAGAACACAGCTGGACCGATAGCCAATAGGTAAGACTGCCATAAACTGGTTTTCAAGACTGCGTTGAAGGCACCGGCCATCATCAACAAAACGGTAGCGGGTCCTAAGGTGGTGGAAAGCATAAGGGAAGCTTGGTAAGCAATGTAGAGATAGGAAATATTATCATTCATTTTGACTGTGCTACGATAGCTCTGTAGGAGATCCATGATGTTGGCCAAAGTAGACGGAATCCAGCGACGACGTTGGTTGAAGAATTCTTTGAATCCTTCTGGAGTTTGAGTCATGGCATCTGAAGCTGCACAGTATTCAACACGGTAACCTTGTTGCAGAAGCAAGGTACTCAACCATCGGTCCTCACCTGAATAAGAAATTACAAGCATTTGTAAATAATAATAATAGTAATAATAATGATCATTTATACTATAGGCACAAGGCCTGAAATTCAAGGAAAAGGATACGTCCATTACATCGACCCCAGTGTTTCACTGGTACTTAATTTATCGACCGCGAAAGAATGAAAGGCCAAGTCGACCTCTGCAGAATTTGAACTCAGAACCTAAAGACAGACGAAATACCGCTAAGCATTTCGCCCTGCGTGCTAACGTTTCTGCCAGCTTCCCGCTAATGATAATGAATTCGATTTCCTTTATAGAAAATCATAATGGTAACAACAGAAATCATAATTATGATAAAATAATATTTGATTAATAAAGATATAACAAAAAAATTATAATTGAAAAATATTAATGATTATAAAACAAATAGTTTTTTTTTACTTTATTCATTATCTTAAAAAATCTCCAATGCATATGCGTTTTTTATGTATGTATTATGTATGTGTATATATACATATATATACACGCACGTGTATATATATATATATATATATATATATATATATATATACAAACATACATGTATGCGTATATACGTGTGTATATATATATATACGCACACACATTTATATACAAACGAGCATATACAGATTATACGTATGTATACATGCATGTATGTATGTATGTATAAATATATATATGTTAAAATTAATCAAAGGACATACTACTTATGTCTATCTGCTATCAACAGCAACAACAAAGCATTTTCTAACACGTAACGAACCTACCTTGATCATATTGAAGGTAGTGTCTAGCTACTGTAGAGCGAGTCGCATAGGTTCGCATCACGTTGTCGTCCATTAGAGCTGATCCACGGAACAAACTGAAACATCCAGGACTGCAAAGAACACAGCCAAGCATGTGTTCCGCTGCCTTTTGGAGCCAATGACCAATGGCGTATTCGAAGATCTGATACCAGACAATGGGTCCTACATGAAGAATAACAAGTAAAAGTTAAATTATAAACGGGGTCATCTAACACACATTTATGCAATGGAAAGATGCGGGTGATTATTTCTGATGATGTCAAACGGAGAAATTATCACAATAATGTTTAATAGCTTAGCTAAGATTATTTGCTTAGCAGAAAAAGAAGGGAAGAGTGTGTGCGGGTGTGTGTGTACACACACATACATGTTTATATACACTGTATATATATATATGTATATATGCATGTATGTAAGTATACTTTGTTTTACACAGAGGTGGAAGAGCAGAGTCCATAACTACTTTCAGGGTTTTCAAGACTAATGGCAGGAAATTATCGAAAAACTGGACCTTGAACGAATTCTTGGCAACGCCGTCAGTGAACTCCGCTAAAGGCTTTTCCTACATGTATGTCCACACGGTGGGAGAAGAGTTGTGGTAGAATGGTTATTGGTAGTGGCAGATAGCAGTGATAGAAAGTGGTGTTTCAACAACAATAACAGTAGCAACAACGACTACAAGAACAAATACATCGAAGGGACACCAAAATGAAAGCAATGTAAAAGACTTTGTAGTCAACTAACCGGAACCAGAAGGATGGATTCTACCACAGGCGGCACCTACTTTCTTGCTCTTCCTCATCCTGTCTACCAACAGTTGTACAGCGCCTGGCTTGAAGTCTACATCTCCATCTAGAGCCAAGATATACGTATTTTCTGCCTAGAAACAAAGAACACAAGATATAAATTACAGGCTTATACGAATCATAAAACATAAGGTTAATAAAATTTAAGGGAGTTTTACGGCCAATTAATGCCCTAATCACAGCCCGACAATGACGCTCCCATCACTTTTCTATTATCAAACTGACAAGACAACACGTAATAAGTGCTATGACCCAGTGGTTAGAGTATTCGGCTCATAAGGATGCGATTCCTGGACTGGGCAGGTTGTTGTACCCTTGGCCTCCCTTTCACTTTGCTCCAGCTGTAAATGAGTACGAGCTGGTTGCTGGTGCTACACTCCTCTCTCTCCTCCTCATTTTGGATGGTTCACTGGGTGTGAAGTGAAGAGTCTATGTCTGCTCGCGACTACATAGGCATTTAACGAATGTATTGTACACGTTATCAATAATAATAATAATAATGATGATGATAATAATAATGATGATAATGATGAAGAAAGAATATTTGAAAGCAAAATACCTGAACGAGAGTTTTTTCTGGAATATGTTTGAAAATATTGCCTTTGACGAAATGTGCTGGAGAATGTTTCCATTTCTCGTTCTGTGAAGCTTGGCTTTGGTTGTTCTGAGTGCTGTCGTCTTGTTGACCGAGCAGACGATAACCGAGGAGGTAGTACATATACATCACCTGCAGGATGTATATAAACATATACACTATATACTAGACATATAAAAAACATAGAAAGTTATATATATACTTTGTATCGTACATATAAACAACGGTTTTAGCATAAAGGGGAGTAGAGTATAGCGACGGATGCAATTTGATTTCTTTCTTAATAAACAGTGCTGTAAAGAGAGTTTTAGTCACGTGTTTGCATTTACTGGTGTGTTTGTTTTAATGGCCTATCAATGTAAAAAGTACGTTTCTCTGCCCTAGGTGTCAGGAAGACACTCGGCAAGAAATGGTAACAGAATTGAAAGACGATGCTAATGAAAATAACAATAATAATAACCTGTGACCATCTTTTCTTGTGGCGACTCATTTCTCTGTCTTTAAAGTGCACAATGAGTAGGTTACCCCCGGGTAGATTCCACACAAGTCGTCCGCCGTATGGCGTTGGTATACGAATTGGTTGGAGTAGGGAGAGATCACTTTCATGAATAGCGCTGGAAAGAATAATAATAATAATAATAATAAGTTTCAAATTTTGGCACAAGGCCAGCAATTTCGGGATTGGGAGAAAGGTGATTAAATACATCCCAGAACTCAACCGGTTTTTATTTTATCAGCCCCGAAATGAAGAATGGCAAAGTCAAACTCGGTGGAATTTGAACTTGGAATGTAAAAACGGACGAAATGCGGCCAACGTGTATTTTGTTTGGTGCGCTGTCCATTCAGCCGACTCATCGCCATAATAAATAATTTCTATTGTTTGTCACAGGGTCATCAGATGAGGAGGACATTACAAGAACAGTTTGCAATTTGAGTGGGAGGTTTATAGAAAAAGATGAAATCCAAAGATCGAGTATGACCATCAGCGTTGAGGCCACAAGTCACCGTCCAGCTTTTGTCGTTCAATCTGCAGATAAATGCATAGAATCGATTTACCCATCCGTAGAATCCGCCGAACCATTTTCGCTACACTCGCCCCTACCTTTGAGCAGGATTGGCTACTCTTGAAGTATACACACATATACGCTTATCCATCTCTACATATATACACATATACCCATACATACATACACACACATACATATATACAAATATATATGACACTAATACAAGGATAACGGTTAAAATTCAAATATGCATTTTTTTAATTGTAATTTGTTTTTTTTTTTACACACACAGACACACACACAGACACACACACAGACATGGTGTGTGTGTGTGTGTGAAAAAAAAACATCTCCGCTAATTTTATTTCTAGAAACACGGGACGAAAGCCAGTTCTGTCATAAAGATAGATAATCCCGACACAGGATCATCAAGTATCACATTAATTGTTGTTGCTGTTGTAGTGGCGATGGCTTGAGATTTCGATTCAATGTCATTTTGACCAAAACCGACCAACCTTGCCACTCGCAACCACTACAGCATCATCATCATCAGCAGCAGCAGCACTACTACCACCACCACCACTACTACTACTACTGCTGCTGCTGCTGCTAGTAGTGACGTGAGTGAACGTCATTGGTCCAGAAGCTGTTGACTCTGACCCAACATTGGGAAGTTTAGTCAACTTCAGAGGACAGAATGTTTGACCAAAGATACACTCAGACACACATAAATACACTGTCACACACACATACACACACACACATACATATACATACATACATACACATGCACACGCTTATATACACACACATACAAGCATATTGTCAAATAAACACACGCATATACATCAATATACACATGCGCATGTACATGCACATATACATACATGTACATACAAACACATGCATTCACGTGGACTCCCCATCATATATATACATGTATACATACATATTCATAAACATACAAGTACACATACATATACTGACAATGGTGGACACATGCAGATCACGCACATGCACATATACTTGTACACTCAGTCGTGTAGACAGACATATACATACATCCACACAGACATTCACACACATGTACACATAAACACACATAAAAACTCTCAAAACAAGTGAAAACGAGAACCTGTTCGTGGTCACAAGACATGCTAAAATAGCAGCTAAAAAGACAACCTCAGATCCCACCAGATCCCACTTAAACGTATAACACATTGGTTAATATAGTCTTATATAGAGTGAGTGGGGGAAAAAAGACGAGGTGGTCGCAGCTGGAATGTACTTGATTGTATATGTAGGGGACCCAGACCGACCTGCGGCTGAACAACGCTCGACATTTAAAGCATCTAAACAGAATACTGTAACAAGAATGTGTTTTGTTCATATTCAATTTGATTGTTAGAGGCTCACCCACTCAACAGACACACATATCTACACATGTGAAACACATAACACATTATTAACATGTGCATTTATATATATATATATATATATATATATATATATATATATATATATATATATATATTATTTAAAAGAGTTCCAACACTGTCTGTTTTTTATGTTTTATTTATATTCTTATAAAATTAATGTGGGATTTAGAATATGGAATATATAATATAAATAGCAAAATGAAATGAAGTATTGAATGTCTTATTGAATATATGAAATATTGAGTATTAAATATAGAGTATTAAATATATAAGGACTAGTATACTTTCCTGCCTCATGGCAGTCATCAAGGTCCCGTCTTGATAGTGTTAATGAAGGTACTAACTGCAGTTATGGTGGGGGTAGTAGTGGTTGTGGTAGTGGTGATAGAAATGGTAGTGATGGCGGAGTTGATGTTGGAGGGGCTGGTAATGGCACTGGGTACCATTGCTGTTGACAATGGTAGTATAGGAGATAGTTGTAGTAGCGAGAGAGACAGCAGTGGTATTGACAGTAGCAGTGGTAATGGTAGTGCTGGTAGTATCTGGGTGTTACAGATGAGATATCAAATGTTTGTTATTTAAAAAAAAAAAAACAGTATGAGGTTGGACGCGTCAAAGTAAACTGGGACTGTGTTCGTATTGAGAATTGTCAACAGTTTAGCATTTTGGCCCAGGGAGGGGAAAGGTCTGTGTGTGTGTGTATCAGGAGATCTTCTCTCTTCCTTTCACAACCAATAACAGCAGCAGCAGCAACGCTATGTGGTGAATCAATAATTTCACTCAGGGTCGTCTTGTGTAAATATATTCAACTGAGCAGAAGTCAGACACAACACAAAGTTACAGTTGCCGACGTTGATTATATATATATATATATATATATATATATATATATATATATATATATATATATAAATAATTATTACAATTAAAAGGGTAAAGGATTATCAATTTATTAATAAATTAATAATTAATAATTTTTACCAAGCTCATCGGTATGTAAGCACCATTATCGGTGTGGAACTTATTTAAAAGTTCATTATACATTTATAAACAAAATTAAGGGATCGGCAACAGGTTGCTTCACCACATACCAGCAACCTGTTGCCGATCCCCTTAATTTTGTATATATATATATATACATATATATATATATATATATATATATACATATATATATATATATATATATATATATATATACATATATATATATATATATATATATATATATATATATATATACATATATATATATATATATATATATATATATATATATACATATATATATATATATATATACATATATATATATATATACATATATATATATATATATATACATATATATATATATACATATATATATATATATATATATACATATATATATATATACATATATATATATATATATATATACATATATATATATATACATATATATATATATATATATATACATATATATATATATACATATATATATATATATATATATACATATATATATATATACATATATATATATATATATATATACATATATATATATATACATATATATATATATATATATATACATATATATATATATACATATATATATATATATATATATATACATATATATATATATACATATATATATATATATATATATATATATATATACATATATATATATATATATATATATATATATATATATATATATATATATATATATATATATATATATATATAGATATATATATATATATATATAGAGAGAGAGAGAGAGAGATAGAGAGGGAAGTTTGGAGCCCAACTCCTTCAGGCTTTAGGAATGCCGAATGGAGAGGTGCAGGAAGCCGACGATTGCTATCGGAAGATAGGCTACTATTGGTAGCCATCTTGAACTTCCTGTAACTTTCCATTCGGCATTTCAAAAGCTTAAAGGAGTCGGCTTCCGTCAGGGGCCTGTAAAACTTGAAGTACCACGGCACAGAGTCAAACTGTTTTAAATAATCCACGTAACTCTTACTAAATGTGTTGAGTGCCCTTTCCTTTCTTTTGTCCACTTACTCGTGTGTGTGTATCTATCTATTTACCTATTTGTGTGTGTATATATATATTGATAAAACATCGATCATCAAAGCAGTTTATCATGGACCAATAGCCGGATTACTACCCCTCCTCCCACTTTGAAGGGTATGCGTTTGCAATCCAGGAACAGGAAATATCAACCAAGTACCTGATGCAAAAAAAGGGATAGAGATGCAGGAAAAGCAGTAAAAGGTGACAACCGATGCAGATTTTGTGGTGTTAACACCAAAGATATCACCCACATCATAAGCAGCTGTCCGATAATGTCGTCACGGTATTATCTACCGATAAGACATGATGTTGTAGCTAGGACACTCTATAATCCGTCTGAAGGATAACCCCGAGGACAAAGAAATAAGAAACCACAAAATGGAAGAAGCCATAACCACTCATAATAAAGAGGAATACTGGTGGAATGTCCCAGGGAAGACCTCGATAAAATCTAAGTACAACAGACCTGACATAATGATTTGGGATAAAGAAAAGAAACTGTGCACAGTTGTAGAAATTAGCTGCCCAGCGGATGTTAACATAAAGCTGAAGATCAGTGAAAAAGAGAATACCTACGCTGATCTATTGAGAAATCTACAGTTACTCTATCCAGATGACAAGTTCAGGTTTATACCTGTAATTATTGGGACTCTGGGATATGTAACACACTGCCTAAATACCAATCTTGAGAAATTATGCTTCTCAAAACCAGAAAGGAGAAAGCTAATTCGAAGACTGCAGATCCAATCCATCACTGGAACTGTAAAAATCTGTAAAACTTTACAGAAGTTTATCATTTAAATATATAATGAGCATGTCTAGACATGCAACTATATAAATGAGAATACATACATACATACATACATACATACATGCATGCATACATACATGCATGCATACATAGAAAGCTGTTACAAAGGCAGATTAATATAGGCAGATATTCATGCACGCATAACACACGCACACACACTGATACTATATAAACACGTATTGAGAGAGAGAGAGGGGGAGGGAGAGGGAGGGAGAGGGAGGAGGAGGAGAGTGAAAGAGGGAGACTGAATCTGAGTGGTGACAGAAACTCTTAGAAACGTGTGGCAGGTCTGTGTATTAAATGTCAGAGGTCAGGTTAATAGTGAGGGGTCAAAGGTGAGAGGAGGTGTGAGCAAAAGAATTTAAGGTGGAGTGGAATATAATGTAAATAGGGAGTGAATAGGGGTTGGGGAGGGAAAAGGAGGGAAAGAAAGTGTGAGCTGAATGATGTGATAGAGAAGAAAGAAGAGGAAGAGTGTTAGGGAATAAGAATGTAACTGGGTGGGGGGAGGAAAAGAGAGGGAGGGAGAGAGAGAGGGAGACAGAAAGATGTGATTAAGAAAGATTGTGAAAAAGAAGGGAGATAGAGTTATAGAGTTGCGTATGCACATGCAGGTAAATGGCATGTACACACACACATACACACACACTTTATTTGTGGGTTAACAAGGCTACCATTGGTTTCATGCAAAAAAATCTCTGAAGAATTAACTCTGAAGATATTGATAGCTGCGGCTTATCAATATCACATATTCGTGTCATTTCCGAAACAAAACCGAATCCGCTAGGCTGAAGCGCATACAGATAGGCTATAGACTATACACTGGTTTATAATAGCGCTGCGTTAGTAAAACAAATTTGAATTATGCATTATCATATACTTAACGTATGTGTGTTATTCAAACGCCAGAATCTGCGGTTATTCATCAACGAAAAATCTCTTTAAAGACGTATGTTAGTCACCCTATCTATCTATCTATCTATCTATCTATCTATCGCTCCTCCGGTCGATCACCCGACTAATGCTTTATACACCTCATGTCATGTTCGTTTGTTGGTAAATACATTCCCTCACCTTTATACTCTGAGTTAATTCCCCAGTGTCACCGACCCGTCAAAGTTCGACGTTTATCGAATTGCTGCCGCCGCCGCCGCCGCCGCCTATTCCTCACCTCAATGGTTTTGTTGTCATTGTGTTTAAACACAGCCAAGATAAGTATATACACACACATACACACATAATACTCGCACTCACACACATACATTCACACATATACAGACACGTCCCCCCCCCCACACACAGTCTACCGTGCGTGCTTGTTCTTCTTCACACTTATCAGATGATATATGAAATTTCCAAATCAAAAACAGCAACAACATGAAAACGTGATCCATTCACAAAAATATTTTATTCTACAAATAAATTCACCTGTCTCGCACCTACATACAATCCATTTATAATACCTGTGCAACTTCCATAGACAAGGTATCTATATCTTTCTATCAAATGGCATCAATTCTTTTTCATATCTACACACACACACACACGCATGTATATACACATGTATTTGTATGCGTGTGTGTGAGAGATTGTGTGAACGAGTGTGTGTGTGTGCGCGCCGCGTGGTGAAAACCAGAAGAAAGGGGACCTAATGCCCGGGAGGATATTTCTCAATTATTATTCATTATGTAAATTAATTAAAATGCTGTAGCTGGTGCCTAAGGTTTCTAGTTAGCAGTGTGCGTTTGCCAACAGATTGTTTTGGCAACAGAACAAATGTTGGCGGATAAAGGGTTTAAGAAGAAACTTAATATATTGGCAAGACATACAACCTGTAATAATAATAACAATAATAATCATTATGAAGATGATGATGCTAATGTCCTGATGCAGTAACACGCAGTGGCTCGTGTGGCACCTGACAACGGATTGGAAGTGTCTTCATAGACATGTTTTGTGTTGATGTAAAAGATGGCTTACAGCAAACATTCTGCTCAATATCACAGATTTGCTTGTCAGTTGTTTGACCTTAACCAGTTGAGCAATGTTATTTAGTGGCAGACGATACGTGCATTTTTGAGCAGGAGTAGGTAGAGGGGGGCATCAATGCCATGTGTTGAGAAGAATTCTTTGGGGTTTGAATAATTGACCCCTGGAAACATGGGTATTTCGTTCATCATCCTTAAACAATCCTTACTCAAGGAGTTTCTGAGCAGAATGGGCTACTTGACCTGAAGAAAATTCTAATTGGACCCCACTTGCATTGTTTATCTTGATATAAGATCATCATGTCGCGTAAACATGGTTGTGGTGCATATATCTGGTGTACCCTTATCAGACGGGTTTTCATGATACAAATATACGGCCACGTATATTTGTATCCTAGCGTCACTTTGATGGTACGTGCTGGTCTCTCACTCAATAATAATATAAGGGGGGAGATAAAGAGAGAAAATGGAAAGAGAGAGAAAGGGGTAGTGATTTGTTCTTTACCTGGCTGCTTTGTCAACAACAGAAACAAGTTGCTTCACGAAACAATTCGGCATCCACTGTCGTCTGTCATTAAACTCCATGGCGTCATCAACAAATATGTGAGCTGAAAGTATGGCAGAACAAAAAGACATAAAACACCAATGGAGTTTTTAATGCACAGTAATAAATCTGTTTGTAATCGCCATAGTATCACCTTAATATATATTAATTACAACGTTAAAGTATTGGCTTAGTGGCTGTTTAGTATTGTATTAGTATTGACGTAGTGTCTGTTTCATGTGTATTTTACACAATGTTACAATATTGTCACATTATAGGGAAAATAATGGTAGTTCACTTTGTTGCTCAGTTGAGCAAATACAACCACGATGTGAGAGGGGAAAAAATGAAGAGAAAACGAAAAAAAAAAAAAAGACGGTGAGATATTTTCCCGTTCTCTCTTAATTTTTTTCTCTCACCCCTTTCCATCCATCCATCCATCCATCCATTCATCCATCCATCCATTCATCCATCCATCCATCCGACCGACCGACCGAGTGTCAAACTAATACAGTTGCTTGTTCCCTCACTTGTCTTCGTTTTATTTTTCAGCAGATTTGACATCTCTCTCTCTCTCTCTCTCTCCACTCTTTCTCCCTCCCCACTCTCTCTCAACACACCCACATATTGATAGGCATAAATACATACATATAATACCTATACATACATACACACATTTAAAAAATTCTTTTACTTGTCTCAGTCATTGGACTGCGACCATGCTGGGGCACCGCCTTGAAGGGTCGAGTCGAACAAACTGATTATTTTTCTTTAAGCCTGGCACTTATTCTATCCGTCTGTTTTGCCGAACCGCTCATTTACGGTGGTGGGAGACACAAACACTAATGCTCTGTAGGTAGGGGGTATTTCTTTATGCAACCCAAATACACAAGAAAGTATATTAAATGTTTTTATAAGTCAGTTCCACACTTTGCCGTGTTGGATCTAGTTCAAGACGGGGGCGCCAGTATTTTCTTAACGAAACACTTTGAAACTTGGGACACTGGTAGGATGTGTCATATAAAACATCTTTTTCTCTTAGTCTTCTTTAGAAAAATTATTATATTGAAACTTATTTCATGTTAAAGTTGTCGTATTTCTGTAATTTCAACCAATGACTGACGTCCATTCAGCCGAATACAGTAAGTGCTGACTACGTAAACAAATGATTCTCAAACGATTCTGGCGGTGATAAAATTATTATTTCCTTGTCAAAAAATGGTTGAAGCATATTGGCAGTAGCTAATAAACCTTTCTATTATAGGCACAAGGCCTGGTTTTTGAGGGAAGGGTTAGGGTTAGGGCAAATGTTGTACACATACAGTTCAGGCAGATGTTAACGAAATTATATTAAAAATAAAACGAAGGAAAACGAACACACGTGTGTTGCCTCTCTGCAAAATGTCAGAAGTAATGGAGATTAAATAGGCTTTACACCGCTTAAACTGCCAAAGGAGTAACGGTAAACAGCTGAATACTTGTCAGTGATTGGTTGAAATTATCGAAATAAGACAATTTTTTTACATGAAATAACTTCGAATACAAAATTTTTTTTCTGTTCTATAACACAAAATAGATAAGTATACGAAGTTTGAAAGTCTTTCGGTACCAAAAACACTACATAAAACATAAATGAAAACTGGTGCCCCCGTTTTGAACTAGATCCGCCGTGTTTGTTGCATTATTTTGTTCAAAGTATTTCTACAGATATTCTATAGAAGCAATGTGTTCTGGGGTGAGAAGGGGTTAAATGGCTGTTGATGAAGGGGCAAAAGCCCCCGAAATATGGAAATACACTCATTACCCATTTCTGTCTTCGATCTCGTTGTTTGTTTACATCTGACGTCTCGATACGAAACGTTGTATCAATCCGTGTTGGCCATATTTGCTATCGAATATCTGTAGAAATAACCTTTACTAAATAATACACACACGAGGAACTTCTTTCCGTCTCCGTCATAGAAGCAAAATAGCCAGTTATAAAATGCGAAGAAGAGATAGAGAACGGAGTAAAGCAAGTCACCACAGTTGGATGTTACTACTCGTTTAACCCCAGGCAGATTCTCCGCCAACTGGTTGCACCGATAAGTAGCTGGAGGAGGGGGAGGAGGAGAATCTGTCTGCGGTTAAACTAGTTGTCACATTCAACCGCCACTTTGATGTGGCGATTCGCTTTACTGAAGATATCTAAGAATATGTGAAACTTATTCGGTAGCCATGATATTCTATCAATATATATATGTATATATATATATATATATATATATATATATATATAGTGAGAGAGAGAGGGAGAGAGAAAGAGAACGGCCGTTGGCTGCTTTGTAAGAGTTTAATATACATCCGCATCACCACGCAATGCCCGTTCCCTTCTGTTACGTGCTCCCTCCCTCCCCCCTCCTCCCATTTCCTTGTCTTCACTCCACCCTCAGTACAATCTCCTTTCCCCACTTCCCATTCCTCTTCCTCCTCCTCCACCAAACGTCTCGGTTTTAACTCCCATCAACCACATCTCTCTCTTTGTACATTAAAATCCCTTCCGACCTTCCCCCTCCCCCTCTCTCTCTCTCCCCTTATTCACTCCTACTCTTTTGCCATCCCCCTGTTTCTAATACTCTCCACCCCCTCCCCCATCTCGGACACATTTCGTTTAATCGACTTGAAAAAATATTTACAGACAATCTTTTGTGTTTCATTGCATTTTTAACGTGTTTTATTGTATTTATCTCTGCTGTTTGACTTGGATCGATTATCTTCTATCACAGACGGTTTTATAAATGTTGATTTAGATATTATTTCATTTCATTTTATACCCGTCTGTATCTCTCTCTCTCTCTCTCTCTCTCTCTCTCTCTACCTACCTATCTCTTCACGCTCTCTCTCTCCACTCTCATTCTCGCCCTATCTATCTATCTCTCTATCTATCTCTTAGTCATCACATCAAACCTATCTACACATTCCGTATATATGTGTCCGCTGTCAACGTTTGTGTGTGTGTGTGTGTGTCAGTGCCTGTGTATGTGCATATGTAGGTGTGCGTGTGTTTGTTTGCCTGTCTATGTATATTTGGTGCCAGTCTGTGTACGTTTGCATATAATAGATGTGTGCATCACCGTACAACTTTGTATTCGAGTGTGTGTGTGTGTGTGTGTGTGTGTTCCAATGCATGTATGTATTACACACGCATCATGTACCTAAGTACGTACGTATGTGTGTGTGTGTAGATGTATAACCATATGTGTGTGTGCGCATATTTCCGTATGTTTGTGCCTGTATGCATACTTGTGTATTTGTGTATTATGTCCATATATGACGGTGTGTGTGTTTGATTCCAAGTGATGGCTATATTTACTTTTATATCTTGACTTCAAATTTAAAGATATATTGTAATTGTTGTTGGTTGCTGATGGTGGTGGTGGAGCAGAGTATCTGGACAGTGGTCTGCAGCAGTGATGGTGATAGTGCTGGCTTGTGGGGTAAGGGGTCGGGACCCCCCATTTATCTGTCCTTCCGGCTGGATTACAGTGGCGAGGTTAGATTCCGAGCGCATTCCACTGGAAGTTATGTCAATTTATTTGGATTACATCGACTGATGATGTAGGTCGTGAGAACTTGTGACATTCATGACCCTACCCCTAACCCCCAACACTCCGGGGTGGAGGTCGGGGTGGTGGTGGTTAAATTGTAGATTCGAACTCCCTGTATGTATGACAAATAACTTACCAGTTGTCTTTTGCGCGTGAGTGTGTGTATTGGTACACACGCACGCACACATGCACACACACAGTACACACACACACATATATATATATATATGGACAGAGAGCGAATAAGAGAAATAGATGTATGTATTTAGATGGATTTATGCGTGTATCTATATGCATATATATATCTAACTATATATGAATACATATATTGTATAAACACTACTGCACGCATACATATATATATATATATATATATATATATATATATACTAGCAGTATAAAAAGAGGAACGAAATGCCTCTCGAGTTAAGTGAGAAACTTGTTCTTTTGTGGTTGCATGAATTTGTGTGGGGAAACAGTTAAAATCTTACCTTCAAATTCGTAGAAATCTGGGTCTTGGACATTGAAGTAATCTTGTGCATTTCTCCGAGCGCTTTGATCTATGTCCATCCTGGAATATAAGAGCAAGTTGTTTCAAGAGGAAGTGAAGAGTGCAAAGGTTATTTTTAAAAACTTTATAAAGGAATTTAAGTTAGAGAAAGTTATGTCTGAGTAAGTTATGACTGAAGAGGTTACATGAGACGCAGTTAACAAACCGTGAGAGAAGCCCCCTCTCCTTTTCCGTAAATCAGTAAGGCAGAAAGGACGAGCTTGCGTTATTTAACGCACATTTCTATAACAGTTAAAGCATCTAGGTTGGCGCTCTAGCACCTTGAAATGTTACAGTGTGTTATATTTACCTGAAGACAGATTTTAATAGCTGCGTCATCTCATGTACTGTTTCGTGCCACATTGTGGCGCAAATGTAGATTTTAGGCACAATTTGTTCTCGCTGCTTGCGCATGGGGTCAGTCGAATTGCTATCGATAGAAATATCATCAGATAAATTCCTGTTGGGCATGCGTTCCTTGTCATTTCGCCGTCGGTTAAGCAACAGAGATTGCTCAATGAATCCAGCACAGTAGAGTGGCAACATGAAGAGTCTGAAGGACAAGAGAAAGAAAGAGAGATGTAAAGAGAGAGAGAGAGAGAGAGAGAGAGGGAGAGAGAGAGGGAGAGAGAGAGAGAGAAAGAGGGAGAGAGAGAGAGAGAGAAAGAGAGAGAGAGAGAGAGAGAGAGAGAGAGAGAGAGAGAGAGAGATGTCTTGGAAGAATTATTTTGGCTGATACTTTCGGAAGGATATAGGTTGATAAAATCAAGTCGTTAAAGGTTGAGGTTGATTGTTATTAAGTAATGCTCTCCTTTCTTCAACATTGCTAGTCTTGTGCCTCAATCAGAACTAATTATTTAATTATTAATTGGCGGCAATCAGCGGAAATGTAACGAGAGTTCCTACATGACTGAGCCAGTTGAAGCCAGTTTTGATGACCTCGTTAACGTCACAAGATGGCGGACTTCCTACATCTTGTTCTAATTTCCGTAGAATATCTTCTCGTAGTATCCACCGCTATCCTATCCATTTCCCTTCATTCTTGCCCCGAAAGGTTCAAAAAGCTATGACGAAGACTCTATCGTAAAAACCGCACCTTGATACATCTATTTTTTTTTTTTACTTTTACTTTTGGATCTTGTTATTGAAAAACAATTTCAGAGTTCCAAATGCACTGCAGCAACAGTATCAACAACAACATGCACTATAAAAAGTACAGACTGCACTGGGACAACAGAAACATGCACAGTAGAAACAGCAACATGCACAGTGGCAGAAGCATGTAGAATAGCGACTGAAACATGCACAACAAAGGCAAAAAAACATGCACTGAAATTATTGAACGCAGAGTCACAGTGCAACAATATGCACAGCAACAACGTGAACAAATAAAATCATTTGTAAATCAATGAAAATAAACACGAAGAGTACTTACTTTTCTGTAAAGGCGAGTCGTGTTGCTTTAGGTGTCCAAATATATCTGGTGACCCACAACTGTGATACCCACCAAAGGCCAAACCCGATTCCCATATGCCAGATTAGCTTTTGTTTATCAGGCTCCGCTTCCATACCGGGCCATTGCAAGAATTCTTTGGTAAAAATATTGTTCGGTTTAATGTAATAAAACGATAACAGCGTTCCAACCGCGACAGGCGTCGCCAAACAGAGTGGAGCTGCGAACGAGAATCTTTGCATGCACAGTTTGCAAGCAAGTCTAGCAAAATAATAACAAAGACCCGATGACACAATTTGGACGATCAACGGTAAGTATGTCATAAACTCTCTCCAGGCATCTTCTTGTTTGCTCCAGCAGAGTATCCAGGTTACGTCTGCAACATCAGTCACATTTGTACAGTTGATGGTTTTCTGTTGGGTGCTCTTATACTCGGTTACAGTACTACCTGTAAAGGGACTAATTGGTGCCCCAGTAGTCTTTAAAGTGCCATTTGAATGGACTGGTGTAGGAACTGTGGTGTTTATGTAGTTGTAAACCTCGTCTTGGAAAAGACTACCAAATGCTTTATGAACCAGACTTAGATTGGGCATCAACAGAAAAGCGAAACCAAATGTCAGTCCGACCTTCCAAGCACTAACCAATATATAAGCCTTTACTCGTACTCTATAGAGAGTATCCTTGTACTCTTTCACACAGAATTCCCTAGAGCCGATCTTTATTGATTTATCCACAAAATTTTCCCACCATTTTACCGAAATGAGGATCAATGACACAGGAACTTCCCATGTCATATTTGACAAAATGCTATCACTGTTGATGTCAGAAGTCGTGGGATCATCGCCATTTTGTTGTTGAGACCAGTGCTTCTTGTCGTTTTTGGGAAAATAAAGCCCGTATGTATTGCTGTTGTTGGTGTCAGTGACGCGAGGCGGGTCACGCATGCATGAGGTTTTCATAGAGGTGATGGCCACTACGAGAGCGGACAACTGCATGAGAACCGCCAGGAAATCAAAAACGATTGTGATTATCTTTCGTCTCGGATCCTCGGATCTTTTCGTAGCAAAAAGTCTGAAAATGGAAGGCATTTGGCAGACAGCGTTCATCAGCAATAGGCATCGTATTGTGTTTAAACATGGAAGCACTCTAAACAGGAACAGGCACAGCCCGAACGAATGTAACGATTCGACTAACAGAATCTGCCGAAGAGAAAAATAGGAAAGAGGATAATAATAATAATAAAAATCCTTTCTATTATAGGTACAAGGCATGAAATTTGGGGGAGGGGGATTGTCGATTACATCGACCCCAGTACTCAACTGGTACTTAATTCATCGGCCCCGAAAGGATGAAAGGAATAATAATAATAATAATAACAATAATAATGATGATGATGATGATGATGATAATATGCCCTGATGCAGTACCAAGCAGTGGCTATCATGGCTTCTGATCTTAACTGATTGGAAGTTTTATCATGTACATGTTTTGTCTTGTAAAAGATGGGCTACAGCAAATATTCTGCTCAAGATTTGCTTGTCAGTTGTTTGACCTTAACCAGTTGAGCATGTCCCTTGGTGGCTGAGGATATGTGCATCTCTTATCACGAACAAGAGTAGTGGGGGAGAATCATAGTCATGTGTTGAGAGGAATTCTTTGGGGTTTGAATATTATTCAGGGACCTTTTGAGCAGGATGGGTTACTCAACCTAAAGAAAATTCTAACTGGGCCCCACCTGCAAGGTCATGTGCTGCTCTCTCACTCAATAATGATAATAATAATAATGTATGTATTGTGTATGCATGTATGTGTACGTATGCATGCATGTATGTATTCATGTATGTCTGTGCGAATGTATGTGCGTGTGTGTGTGTATGCGTGCATATCACTGCACGCACGCACACACACACACACACACACACACACACACACACACACACACACACACACACACACACACACACACACACACACACATCACTACACGCATTCACACACATAATGTATATCTATTTGTGCATTTGCGCATGTATATGCGTATGTGGTGTGGAAAAGGGAAATAAAGGAGTCTACTTACCCAGATCATGTTTCCTATGGAAGGCCGGGGTATATTGCCAAACATGGCTTTAAACAAACATTCTAGGAACATCACAACATAGGGTACACACAAGGTACATATTACCAGGTACACCCACCTGTCTCGGGACTCTGAGCTCTAAAAATTGGGGAAAAATACAATAGTAACAACAACAACAATAAAAACGATAACAACAATTACTACTACTACTACTACTAAAGTGAAATCTACCGTGCAAAGCTTGCAAGCAAACTGAACGTGAACTGTGCATGCTTTCGAACTGACGTGGGTGCACAGTGACTGCTAATAAAATATTAACAATAATAACAACAACAACAATAACTTGGATTTGTATGTGTCACTGTGAAAAATAACTGCCAAATCTCTCTCAAACCAAACTCCAATGCCATAAAAAAGAAAGGACACATTCCTTCCTTAAGACATAGGAACCTTTAAAACAAAGAATGGTACATTGGATAGGGAAGTCCTAGAAAACCGCAACTTGATACATTAAAATATCGGTCTTCCCACTGAAAATCGGCTTTGGGCTAAACGTCAACAATTTTCTTATTTAATTGGCAGTGTGTCTTCTTATCAATGTTTGTCCGTCTCGCTGATATCTGTATCAAAAGCAATTGACTGCTATAATACTTTCACTTAATTAATGTGCATATATTTGATCATTTTTGGACGTTTTATACATCATCTCTTTTTATAAGGATATATTATACCTGTACATAGGTATAACAGGATAAAATTTGAACAAGTAGCTGCAAGGCATCAAGTCATTGATAACATATTTATACAGAATTTATGTACACACACATACACACAGACAGTTATATCTATCTATCTATCTATCTACACAGAAACACAAAATAAATATAGTAGGAAGCCAAAGAGATCCAGAGCGTGTAAGTTCATTTTGATCCGGCGGAGACAGGTACATTAATGTCGTGGTGTGTGTGTGTGTGCATTCCTACGTATTTTGTTGTTCTATAGAAAATTTTTATCTCACCTGGTTTTTTTTCCCAATAGCTCTGGTCATGATGAGAAGACTTCCTTTGCTAGCCAAGGCACTTCCCATCACACACACGAAAAGAAACACAAACGTAAAAATCTTGAAAGTCTTCGCTGCCAACTCGAACCAGTTCGTCGTTGATTCGTAAATAGTCTCGTTTTTCCGTGATACTGTCTTAAACACATCCCATGGCTGGTTAGTAGACCTGTAATGTATATATAAAAATATATATGTGTGTGTGTGTTTGTGTGTTTGTGTGTGTGTGTGTGTGTGTGTGTATAAAGTAAACAGAAAATGGAGAAATATTGATCAACAACAATTGACTTACATCAATTATTATTTTTTAAATTCAATAGATGGAGCTTCATGTCCCACATTGGATTTATTACCAAACATGATGAATATTATTTGTAGAATATGAATGGCAACACCGTATAAGATTGGAAGCAGAAACAACTGTTAGATGGGATGCAGTCTATTTGAATTGAATTAATAAATAATAATTAATGTAAGTCAATTGTTGTTGATTAATATTTCTCCATTTTCTGTTTACTTTAAATTTGATTCTTGATAAACTCATGTTTATCTTTGTCATTGCCTTATTTATGTGTGTGTGTATTCGATATATCACACATACATCTATTATAGGCAATATAACATGCATTTATGCAACACAAATTGCACCATTATCCCAACTCCAACCACGATAATGCAAATCCTATCCTTCCCAACTGAAAGGAACCAGAAAGACACAAAGAAATGAAACAAATATATATATATATATATATATACTAACGTATTATTGACTTTCGGTCCGTTAGTTAGGGTGGAGAGGCTGGTGGTGGTGGTTGACTGAGAAGTTATGGAAGCTGAAATCTGCGAAGGTCTGCGAGGCCGTTGTTTCTTTTGGATGTTGGGTCGAAGTTCATCGATTTCGTCCTCGCTGGCCGCTGTACTAATTTGACCATTGCTGCTGTCGTCAAGGAAACGTTTGTTGGTTTTGCCCCTCTTCTTGTGATGCATCATCGCTTCATCTAACTGTGCATATTTATCTGTCGAACTGTCACTCATTATCGGTGGTATATTGGAATCTTTCTTGCTGAGTTCAATCCCAGTAATGGACGATGGAAGATTTTTGATAATCTGGTAAATGCATAAAGAAATAGATATATTGCTTAATTATTGCTTAAATACACAAATTAATAAATAATGGATAAATGATAAACCCAAAAATTTCATAGAAAATATATAATTTTCCCTGCTTTGATACATACATACATACATTATATATATATTATACGTATACATTCATATCAACACACACACATACATACATGTGTATGTATGTGTGTAGACCAAACAGACCTGAATGAGGCCAGAGCTGGGCGATGTCGGACATGACTTACATTATTTATTGAAACCGATAAAAAAGAACTGAGTGACCTTGCTGTGAGGACAGGAAAATCCAAAGTTTCGGACACTTTTCCTTCAGAATAAAGAAGTACTCTATCCGAAAGGTTGCATTTTCTATTCTTCACAGCAGCCTGACTGTACTAATTGCTATATATATATATATATATATATATAGCAATAAGAAAATGGAGGGGATCAAGAGGTGGTATTCATCAACTTATAGACATTATATTATGTCTATTTATAAAATATAAAAATACCAGTAATTATTAAAATATATAACGTAGGACATAGAAAATAGGATAAAATGTTACAGCTGTTTCAGCCAAGAGGCCAAAGTACTCCACTCTACTTTTATCCCTTCAGTGAACTGAAGTATTTGGTAGATAAGATTAAGGTAGTTGGGTGTGTCTCTGGGCTTCGTCAGAGAGTTTAGGAAGTTTATAAGGTTCAGTTATAAATATAAATACATACATATATACATATTTCTACACATACACACATATATCTGTATATGTGTTTATGTATATGTAAAAAACTCAACCTTATGAACTTTCTAAACTCTACTACTACTACTACTACTTTTATTATTATTATTATTATTATTATTAGTAGTAGTAGTAGTATCAAAGCATGTAGTAATAGCGCTCAGCAACAGACTTATGATGTTGAATGCTGTGTTTTGGGGATAGTTGTATCATTATTGCTGGTAATTCTCAGGTCAACTGATTTGTTTGTTATTTTGGTCATTCGCCTATTTAGAAATGTGATTGAAATTTCCCTCCAATCACACCGTAACGCCATAGAAATCGAAGACTACAGTGAGAGGGTGTGATGGAGTCCTAGATATACGAAGGCTAAGGAAAAGATCCAATGTCATGGCTGGGTGGGATACCTTTGAAAGTAAATCTGATCAACTAAGGCTGACCCGGGGATTAAAAACAACGACAGCAAAAATAGAGACATTGCAACTAGTTTGAACCAGTTTGATGGCGTGATTTGAATGAGAGACAGGCAGGTAGGTAGGTCGGTTTGTCGGTTGGGAACGTATTGTTATTATGAAAGTTTCGAAAAATCAAAAAAAAAAAATCATCTGAATCAGTAAAAAAAGAAAAAAAAACAACAAAGAACGGGTGGCAATAGCAGGTGGCTCCATCTACAGAAACTGGTCAAACAAGGTTGACAGCATTCGCTCAGATGTTTCATGGGATCGAAACGATTGATTTCAGTGAAACACTTCTAGTCGTGGTGGTTGAGGGGAGGGTGGTGGCAGTGGCGGACGTAGTGGAGGCGGTGAAGTCTTTATTTCGAGGTAAACCATTTCACATGAATTTTTCTCTGGGAATTTTTACAACACAACATACACAAATGAAAATGTAAGCATATATATGTGTGTGTGTGTGTGTGTGTGTGTGTGTGTGTGTGTGTGTGTGTGTGTGTGTGTGTGTGTGTGTGTGTGTGTGTGTGTGTGTGTTTATTTGTTGTCTTATTTCTTTTAATCATTAGACTGCGGCCATGCTGGGTCATTGCCTTGAAGAACTTTCCATCGAATGAATGAACTGCAACTTATTCTATCGTTTGTTTTTACCGAACCTCTAGATTACGAGGACGTAAACAAGCACCACTTGTTAAGCGGTGTTGGGTACAAACACAGAAAGGCACAAGCATACGCGTGCCACACAAACATATATACAATACAACACACACACACACACACACACACACACACACATATATATATATAACGAGCTTCTTGCAGTTTCAATGAGTTTCCGTCTACCAAATGCACTCACAAGGTTTTGAACGGCCCGAGGCTATAGTAGAAGACACTTGCCCAAATTGACATGCAGTGGAACTGAACCCGGAGCCATGTGATTGGGAAGTGAGCTTCTTACCACACAGCTACACCTGCGCCAGTACATAAATATATTGATACATAGATACACACACACACACACACATACATCTATCTTGGCAGTCAACTCAGTAATGGGCGTGACCGCTGACAAGCAAAAGGAAAAATGAACTTTTTTTTCTTTGTTTCGCTGATTAATCTGCAGCGTTTTCCCAAACAGTTCCAGAAATGCTTCTTCTTCGTTAAAAGCCATGCAAAGTCATAGCAATTAACATTCTGTAGAAACGACATTTATCCGTTCAGATTGCCAACACAAAGACATCTTTTGCACAATTGGCTGATATATGTTCTTTCAAATGCTAATAATCTATTATTAGTTTGCTTTCGTTCATATGACCTTGATTGGCTCACAAGACAGGTTTTAGAGAAATAAACTCGACAAGAAATTGAGCGTTCGACGGGAATATTAATATCGAAGCGCTTCCTTTCTTTTTGTTTCAATTTTACGATTCCCTTCAAAGTTATTGAAGGCAATAAGTATATTTTCGTCCTCATGAGACCCTATCAACTGCATCTTTTTTCTCAAACTTGCCGCAAGAATATCACCCAATTTTCATGGATCAGACTCAAGGCAGCGTTTGTATCTTAATTTGTCTGCTAGGGAATTATTTCTCAGAAAGTAGTTCCCTATAAACAACTGGCTGTTGACACTTTTCTTGTTTCAGATGAACTAAAAAGCGTTTACATCTTAGTCTGTTATGTTGTAAGTGAGCTTCCATACTAAAAACGGGCGGCGAAGGGGTAGAGTTGTTTGCGCAGTGTTTGTTCCAGCTGTCAATTCCCGCTTAGTCAACTTTGCCTTTCATCCTTCTAATCCGAAGTCGTGAATTGGCAATTCACACACACACACATATATGTCTATCGATCTCGAAGGAATGAAAGGCAAAGCCGATCTTGGCAGAGTTTGAACGCAGAACCGAAATTCGAACGAAATGCCGCTTGGGTATTTTGTTCGGCGTGTTAACGATATTCTGCAAGCTCGCCGCCTTAGACATGTCGAAAATATATTGTGAAGCAGTCATTGAAGCCACTTAGAAACTTATTATAATTCCGACTCAACGCATAGAGTTTGCATTTGTGTGTAAGAACGCCGTGTTTTGGTGCCACGTGAATTGCCGTTCGATAAAGCCAACAGAAAATGTAAATGTTCACAATGGTGAAATTTCAGAGCCGAGGGTACTTTATTTTTATGCCCTTTTTATATTTTGTTAAATTACAGGAAGTGGTTTTTGTTTTGGTGGTGGAGCATGTGACAAGTGTCAGGCAGCAAGGCTCTGCTGCAGCTCATATTTATTTTATTTTTGAACCCTAGGACTTGTGAGGCTGGTTACATGGTTTCCATAGTGTATAAATGTGCGGAATCAAAATATTCCTCATGAACGGACGCCGGTTCGTTACAGGGTTCAAGGCGAATAATTCGGAGGGGACGAGTCGATGATGTTGACCCCAGTAGTTGACTGGTATTTCATTTTATCGAACTCGAAGAAATGAAAGGAAAATTTGATTTCAGCGGAATTTGAAATCAGAACGTAAAGGACCGAGAGAAACGTTGTTAAGCATTTTGCTCAATGCGCTGACGATCCTGAAAGTTGAACGCCATCTTTCTACTTTTCCAGTAGAAAGCAAACCTTGAAAACCGTGAAACGGATTTCTTTGGAAAAATGGCTTTGCTTTCTGTTGGTATAATTACAGAGAAAAACCAAGATATATCGATGGATGAAATTTATATAAAAACGAAAAAAGAACACAGTTCTGAAGGGAAACATTATGAGGTTCTGTTATTATAGGATTTCCAAACCGTTGAGAAAGAAATGTTCTGGAATCGAAATCGAGACCGGATTGCAAGATCTTTCCCACTTGTTTTACGCTTCTTGCGACATTTATGTTAATAAGGTACAACATACTTCGGACTAGGACTATGGATACTTGTTGTGCGCATTTAAGGAATATATACACACATGCATACATACATGTGTATGTATATATTATACACACACACTCGCATACATATATGTATACATTTACAAAGGTATATATATATATATTATATATGCCTACATACAATGCATGCGATTGAGTGTGTGTGTGTGTGTGTGTGTGTGTGTGTGTGTGCGTGCGTGCGTGCGTGTGTGTGTGTGTGTGTGTGTGTGTCACCCATCACCGCTTGACAACAGATGCTGGTATGTTTACGTCCCCATAAATTAGCGGTTCATAAAAAAACAGAATAAGTTCTAGGTTTAAGAGATTAATCCCAGGGTCGATTTGAAGGTGATGCTGCAGTATGGCCGTAGTCAAATGACTGAAACAAGTAAAAGAATATATATATATATATATATATATATATATATATACACACACTTATGTATATGCATATGTGTACGTATGTAAATATGTATATATGTTAGAAAACTTACCTCATTCGGTGAGAGTAAAAAACATACATACACACATAGATGTGTTTTATGCCATATAATGTTGAAAATAAAACAGATTTTGTGGAACGAAACATGTATAGTCACAAGAGCAAAAGTATCTCTCTCTCTCTCTCTCTCTCTATATATATATATATATATATATATATATACACACACACACACGTATGTATGTACAATACGTTTATATAGAAACAATTCGCTATAAACTGTTGGAGTCTTCTAATGTCTGTCTCTTTCTCTCAGTAAGTCTTTCTGTCTCTGCTTCTACGAGGAAATCTTTCTGTCTCTAAGTATCGACAAGTTCTTCAAACATACTTTTGTAGATGTGGCCCGCGAGCGTTTTGGGACGTAATTTTTGTTTATGTACAAGATCGAGTTGCAGCCATTTTTGATGATATGAAAAACGAAAGGTTTTTTTTCTCTTCTTTATCTCTTGTTTCTCCGTGTTTTAATTTTAAGATTTTCTATGAACTGTTTTTTCTTAATCGTAGAAAATATTTTTAAACACACTCAAACAGGAAAATAACAAAACGGTGACAAAATTGATGCGGGTAAAATGAGACTGTCTTCCTTGCTTTTCGCCCCTTTTTTATCGCCTTTTAAAGGTTTCCCTTCTTTTTCTTTTCTTTAACGCCAAGTTTTATGGAATCTATAGACAATGTGAAGTGGCAAACGTCAAAAGACTTATTTTTCCAACCACGTTTGTAACAGAATATAAAAGAGCTGCGATGGCCAGTCAGTTATATTATCCTTATAAATGAAAGAATCGCGTTGGTCATTCATTAATATTATCCTTATAAATGAAAGAATCGCGTTGGTCATTCATTAATATTATCCTTATAAATGAAAGAATCGCGTTGGTCATTCATTAATATTATCCTTATAAATGAAAGAATCGCGTTGGTCATTCATTAATATTATCCTTATAAATGAAAGAATCGCGTTGGTCATTCATTAATATTATCCTTCACAAATGACATATACTGGTCAGCCAATAAAGTTATCCTTACGAATCAGAGAATTCTAACGTGTGTGTGTGTGTGTGTGTGTGTGTGTGTGCATTTCCTCAGAATTGTAATGGTCCCAAGAGAAGAAACTAGAGATGACCAAGACAGAGGCGGAGCGAAGGGTGTCTCTCTATGTGTGTGTGTAAGTATGCGTGTATGTGTCTGTGTGTGTGCGTACGTTGTTGCTGTTGCTGTTGTTGTTGTTGTTGCCCGTCTTTATAGAGATCGGGTTCAGCTGTGCCGTCTCCAGCAACGGCTGTGAAAGACTGCAACGTCCGGCTGAAGGGACACACACTGAGATACTTCGGTTTATGAGAAGGTAGTGGTGGTCGTAGTGGTGGAAGTAGTGGTGGTGGTGGTGGTGGTGGTGGTGGTGGTGAAAGGAAGGAGACGAAACTCTTTTAGCAAGGTTCAACGAGCGTCATTGGTGGTTTGTTGGTTTGTTTGTCGTTGTTGTTGGACGAATGTGAGAGGGAGAGAGAAAGAAAGAGAGAGAGAGAAGAAGAAGAGCGAGAGAGAGGGATATGGTGAAATATAGAAAGGGTATGTAGAGAAGAAGAGAGGAGGGAATACAGAGGCGAGAGAGAGAGAGAGGGGGGGGAGACGGAGAGAAGGAAATAAGGATAGGGACAGAACAGAAACAGAGGAGAGAGAAAGAGTAAGAGAGAGAGAGTAGAAAGGAGTAAGAGAGAGAGAGTAGAAAGGAGTAAGAGAGAGAGAGTAGGAGAGAGAAAGAGTAAGAGAGAGAAAGAGTAAGAGAGAGAGAGAGAGTAGAAAGGAGTAAGAGAGAGTAGGAAAGAGAAGGAGTAAGAGAGAGTAGGAAAGAGAAAGAGTAAGAGAGAGAGAGTAGAAAGGAGTAAGAGAGAATAGGAGAGAGAAAGAGTAAGATTTAGAGTTCAGGTGAGGAATGAAAAAAAAACAAAGAAAACTAAACATCAAAGAATGTTTGTGAAGAATGTTGAAGAGGAAAAAAGGTGGAAGTGTAGAAGAGAGAGAGAGAGAGAGAGAGAGAGAGAGAGAGAGAGAGAAGAGGGAGAGAAAGGTTATATGATGATGATGATAATGATGAAAAGGGAAGAAAAAGAGAAGGTAAAAAAACAGAAGATGGCAGAAGATACAATAAAGAGGGATAAAACTTTGGTTATCGATCTGTGGAGTAAATAAAGGGGAAAAGGCAGAGGTGGGAGTTTTTCTTAAGATGGCGGAGAGTGGAGCTAAGACATTTTTATGTCTCAACAACCATCGCCATTGCTATTACATTCAAGGATGTCAACCACTGTTGTTGTTGTTTTTTTGTATCTATATTGTTTGTATATTTACAGTATGATATGGAAGTGTGTGTGTATGTGTGTGTATTCATCGATATGAAACCTCACGGGTTGGTGTTTTCTCCTCCATTTCCATTGAGGCAGGAGAATTCTCCCTTTCCATTGGCTCCAAATGGATCGACGCCAGAATTCAAATGGCAGAAACGATTTGATGAAGCAGAGAAGAAACGGCAGCCATTAAAGTGGTGGTGATGCTGTGTCATTTGGATGAGCCTTAACTGAGTAGAGCTAGGATCAAAAATCTTCCAGTTTTGCCCATCCCTTCTTTTTATCATTCATTGTTTATCTTGGACGACATTATCTAAAGTCCTCTTCTTTTAAAGGTTTTGTTCGAGGGAAATTTGGGAAATATTAATTTTAGGGCGAGCGACCACATAGGAACATCTGGGTAGAGAGAGAGAGAGAGAAAGAGAAAGAGAGAGAGAGAGAGAGAGAGAGAGAGATATAGAGAAAAGAGAAGAGAAAGAGAGAGAACTAATAAAAGAAATGAATAATCAAACGATAGCGGAGGAGGGGGTAGAATGACTTAACACAACAGACGACAGAAAATGTGGTGGCGGCGGCGGTGGTGGCGGTGGCGGCGGTGGCGGTGGCGGTGGCGGTGGTGGTATTATTTGAAAGAGCAGACGGCACCGAGATAGGGATGATGGTATATGGCCTGAAGGATCAGACGGTTGCAATATTTGTCCGGAAGAAGAAACTGCAAAGAATTGTTGGGAACAAACAGTAGATATCGGTGTGGGAATGTATAGTATGTGCGGATATGTGTGAATGTGTGTGTGTGTGGGGGGGGGGTGTATAAGTCTATGAGAATTGGAGAGATTGCAGCCATAGTTGATATTATGACGGAGGGGGAGAGAAGTCGGAGACAGAAAGGAAGTATGTAACTATGAAAAAAAGAGTTGCTGAGAGGGAGGGGAGGGGAGAGAGAGAGAGAGAGAGAGAGAGGCGGAAACAGAGAGATAGAGAGAAAGAGAGAGGGAGAGAAAGAAAGAGGAATAAAGAGAACTACCGAGAAAGAAAAGAGAAACAGAGAAAGAAAGAAAGAAAGAAAGAAAGAAAGAAAGAAAGAAAAGGAAAGAGATTAGGAGAGCCGCTGAGAGAGAGAGAGAGGGGGGGGAGGGAGAGAGAGAGATAACCAAATAGATAGAGAGAAATAAAGCGAGACATATGTAACTAAATAGAGATAAAGAGAGAAGAACTCTATAGCTGTGACTTCATTGAGATACACACACTCACATATATACGTTTATATCTAAGTATATATATATATATATATATATATTTCTATCTCTTTCTCTCTATCTATCTATATCTATATATACATGTGTGCATATATGCGGGAATAAGCAACGTGGAATGAGGTGTTTAAAGAGCAGTTACGTAAGGACCCAGGCGCGCGCGCACACACACACACACACACACACACACACACACACACACACACACACACACACACACACACACACACACACACACACACACACACGTATGTATATAAACTGAATTCAAATTTTCTGCTCTGAAGTTGAAAAAAAAATCAATTAAATTCTCTTGGTGGTCTTTGAAGGGATTCTCTTGTAAACACATCATATATGTTTGTGTGATGGGACACACAGACACATACACAGACTAATACAAACACACTAATACGAATGGATAAATATATACATATATACACACACATATATGTATAGAGTAAAATCTATAGCACTTGTATAAGAATTAATATATTTGTTTAAGGCCGTTCATTGATGATTCACTCCGTCGTTACTCAGAGTTTTCTTCTTTGCCACGTGAGGACCTTTGGCATGGAACTAACTCTGAGACTAATTGTGGTGGAGAGAATCATCAGTGTTGTTGGCTATATACATACATATATATATGTATGTATATCTGTATCTATTCTTCTGTGTCTCTCACCACGCACACATTGATATCTATACACACACATGCACACATATACATGCACGTGTGTGTAAAGTACCCGCCATAGCAATTACGACTATTCATGTTGCTTTCCACGAGAAATACCCACGAAAAGCGACACCACTGGTCCTGTTCGAGTCGCTTAGAAAACGGATTTTGTTTCTTGTTGTTGAACGCAAAAAGCCAAGATGGCAGCGTGTCATGTGACGCACGATTTCACGACTGCTTTGTTTGTTACTCTAAAAATGAGATGACATAAATACGTTTAATTTTGTCTTTTACTTCAGGAGTAGCTTTGGGGTTATTTATCTAATGATATTGCTCAATGAAATATAAATTGGACTGTCTGCAAGCCTTATAGAATGGACATGCATCTTTCCAAAATGCATCCAGATGTGTCGCGAAAGAAATGTTTTATCTTCTTTGTTATGGCACTTGAAGAGCAATCTCTTTCTAATTCTGTCACAAAGAAAATAATATATGAGTGTGTGTGTGTGTGTGTGTGTGTGTGTGTGTGTGTGGACATATAGCAGAATCTATGCGTTTACTGACTTGTAGATTACAAGGCATTTATAGATGCTTGTATATGAGTATGCATCGCTGCGCACCCTGTGTGTGTGTGCGTGATGGATACACAGTTTATACGT
>NC_142942.1:24753196-24768196 GCF_046866305.1 Octopus bimaculoides | reverse complement strand
AGACCGTTCACCACCTGTTGGATGCTGTCATAGGTGCCGCCGGCTCAACTCCGATCGACTGTTAATTTTCGGGTTGAAGCGGTGGATCAGCAGAGTCTCTTCTTACTTTCCTCGGTACGACAATGTTTCAAGCGAACTACAAAGCTCTTATACATACATACATACACACACAAACACGCACACATATATGGGTGTGGGGGATGGCGGTGTGTAGGTGTGTGTGTGAATTACACACACACACATAATAAACTAACAGTGATTTTTAAAAAAATATTATCCCATGGCCATAAAATGTGAACAGCAAGTCGGGTATAGGTGGATGGACTAAAAAGGTAAGAGGGTTCCTTCAGACCCAAGGCAGTGACCGAACCATTCTTGGAGGCCACGTAACAGTATTAAATCGACCGTTGAATTAATTCTACATTCAAAAGGAGAGAACAAAAAGAAAAGGAAAAGGAGTAAGACAATCCGCACCCTGCAATGGACTTTTAAGTTGTTTTGGGGTCTAAAAAATTCTCTCACACGACTCTGTTCACTCAGAGGTGAAGGTGCAGGAAACTTTCTCAAAGAGTCACTTGGTAGGGTTAACTGAAACTCGAATCACGAGATGGCAAGTGGACTTCTTCACAACACAACTATGGCTGTGTCTTGTTTGTTGATATAAGATACAACCTGTATGGGACTTCCTTTCGTAAGAGTTCTCAGAATAAGTAAAACAAAATGATTTAACAATAACGAAGTCAATCGGGCCTTTCCTTCATTGAAGTGGTCTATCTACACAAATATATACTTATTGATTCAGGAAGAGAAAAGGTTAATCAAGTATTTAAGGAAGGGTGGAATGGAAGGCGGACAAAAAAAATCCCCAAAGAATGCTGGCAATTGTATTCTTTTTTGAGTTTGTTTTACGAAATAAAACGGAATAAAATAACATAAATATACATATATTATCGTTTATAAAAGCATACATCACGTGTTCAAGCTCACGTTTGAAGTTATTGCAATGTGTGCATGTGGGGGGGGGGGGTCAATCAATTATTATTATTATTATTATTATTAACATTATTCCGCCGAGGTCGATTTGCCTTTCATCCTTTCGGGGTCGATTAAGTAAGTACCAGTTACACACTGGATCGATGTAATCGACTTAATCCCCTCCCCCACGCTACTCTTGTGACAAAAAATTTCAAATCATTATTATTATTAAGTCGGCGAGTTGGCAGACTAAATACTTAGCGATATTTCGCCCGTCGCTATGTTCTGAGTTCAAATTCCACCGAGGTCGACTTTACCTTTCATCCTTTTAGGGTCGATAAATTAAGTACCAGTTGAGTACTGGAGCCGATATAATCGACTTAAACCCCAGATTTCAGTGTTCTTAGGGCAGCTAGGATCGTTCTAAGGTTACTTGTAGCCTGATGTTAGAGTTTTTTTTCTAACTGTCTAATCTGTTGCGAGTATATGAAAATAATAATAATAATCCATTCTATTATAGGCACAAGGTCTGAATTTTTTTTTTTTGGTGGGGGGGGGGGATTAAAGGCAAAGTCAACCTCGGCGGATTTTGAACTCAGAACGGAGCGACAAGCGAGTTACCGTTAAGCATTTTGTCCGGCGCGCTAACGATTCTGCCAGCTCGCCGCCTTAATAGTAATAATAATAATTATTATTATTATTATAACAATAATTTTACTGTTATACACGATTCTTGCCTACTACTAGTCTTGGCAGCTGTTTTTTGTAACTAGTAGCTGACCGGAAGCATTTCACTCGTGTGAACTGACGAGTGGTGGTTCTTTAAATAATTCTGTAGAACACAAAGCGAAAAGCTTTGGTGAAACTGGTTGCCAAGAGGTTGACTAAAACACTAAAATTTGACCAATTGTCAATAACTCCTTCTATAAAACCTTTCGCTTCATGAGATCCGTCTTTGATAGGATTAGCGCCAGGCCTGGGTTCGGTGAAGCTCTGATCAATTTAGATCAATCAAGGTCGATCATTTTTGCTAGGTTGTTGGTCCTAATCATAACCTCTTTAGATCCCGTCTTCCCCCCACCCCCATCGTTACAATGCGCAACAATGTTTTTTTGGTGGTCAAATTACGCGGCCAGTTCTCGGAACGGTTCCTCAAAGTGCTCTCATCTCACCAACTTTCTTGTCATTTTCGTTTCTTTTGTGTTTTGGTGCTGAAACCATTCCCATGAAGACTGGAAACATTGAGAAGCAACCGTTCGAACGTGGAAACAAGAGAGTCGTGTCTACATACCCGACACTCTTATAGTGTCGGTCACACTGGAAAGCAAAGTGGGGCGAACAGTTCTGGACACACTTCAGGAGAATTGAAGCCGTTTTTTGAAGATTAGGGAAAATAAAAGGAAAAAAGAAAAATGACCACAGGATGTTGCTTCAGCATTTTCACCTTTGACCGATATTCAGATTTACTGTTTCCGGCTGTAGAATTAGAAACCTCGGTATTGTGGTTTGGAGCTATCTATAACGGATTACTTGTGCAACTATGTATCGCTAACAACAAGAGCAGCAACAACAACGCCATGATAACCATCGTAGTCGTCATTATCATCGTCATCATTAAGCTAAACAAAAACAACAACAACAACAACAGCTCTAGTTAATACAAACAAGCTCCTGTCTGAAGACTTTCTAATACAAATAACGGGACATTTTTTTTCTCTTGAATTTCAATACTTTTTATTGAAATTTTATTCTAACACATACATGTACACACACACAAATGCACACATACACAAGCATACGTAGTCACACACACACACACACACACACAATCCATATGAATAAAATGAAAACCAGTTTATTACCCCCCCCCCCCACCTCCTCTCTTCTCTCCTTAGTTCTTTCTGTCTTTATCTCCTCTGCTCGCTCTTTGTGTCATTACTCTATCGCCGCTTCTCTTTATGCTCGCCTTTCTCTCTCCCTCCCTCCCTCTCTCTCTCTCTGTTACTTTCTTTTAAATTCACCAAAGAAATGTAGAACCAGACGGGAACTGGCCAACAAGAGCTGATAATCAAAGAAAGTATTTGACGATCAGCAGGGTGAATGGTCTGCTACTGCAAATGGTAGACAAATGTGGCACGGAGTACATTCGCTCGCTATTCATCATAGTCTTATAACCTCCTCCTCCTCCTTTTCTTCACTCCCCTCTTCTTCTCTCACTCTCTCTTGCTCTTCGCGTACTTTCGTCAATCGATCACATGACAGCCCATAGTTCACACAGCAACACATACGTGCATAGACATACGCACACAAAAATATAATAGCTACAAATACATGTGTGTGTGTGTGTGTGTGTGTGTGTTTGTGTGGATGTAGGTAGCGGGGAGAGGCTTAGATTCGACTTATTACAAACGATTTACCAAACTAACGTAACTGACTGACTTCATCAGCAGAACGGTTGGTGGTGTGTTGTGTGTGTGTGTGATGGGGGATACCTGCAATACCACAAGTCTGGTGAAATCGCCTGAACCCAGTGCTATTACCTAAGTCTCACCCATTGACAAATAACACCACATATAATATATGATATATCTATATCTATATATATATATATATATATACATATATATATATATATATATACATATATATATATATATACATATATATATATATACATACATATATATATATATACATATATATACATATATATATATATACATATATATATATATACATATATATATATATACATATATATATATATATATATATATATAGATATATACAGATATATTTTTTATTTTATTTATTTTTTTATTTTAATTTATCTAGTTTCAGCTCACGACCTGTGGCCATGCTGGGGCACCACCATTTGGTGTTGCTACATAATATTACTTCACGAATGGTTTTTAAGAATTGACATTTGGTGCATGAGAGCGTTTGATGCAGCTGCACTCATCTGCACCTCCTGCCGCGAAGTTGGTTTATCGGGGACACTTGACAAGAAAAGGTCTAACGTTACTTTGAAGACGCCTACATCCACCCCAGGCAGGTCTCAGGTCCTTCAGGAGGATATTGAAGAGCTGTGGAATATATATATATATATATATATATATATATATATATACACACACACACACACAAATGCATATGGAATAACAAAATAAACAAAAATAAGTGCATACGTGGTTGAGTTGTTAAGAAGTTTTCTTCTCAACCACGCAATTCCGGGTACGATCCTGTTTCACAACAAGTTTGTCAAGTCTTTTAAGATATGACTTCAATATATATTTATATACATACATGCAAGGACTCGCATATATGTATATGGATACATTTGATACACTGACAAATACACACACACTCACACACATGCATCTGCACTCCCAACAACTTCCGACTGACTTATGCAATTTTACGTCATTAAAATTGTATTCAGAAATCATTTTTTTACATTGAAGTCATATCTTAAAAGACTTGACAAACTTGTTGTGAAACAGGATCGTACCTGGAACTGCGTGGTTGAGAAGGAAACTTCTTAACAACTCAACCACGCATGCACTTATTTTTGTTTATTTTATTATTCCATCTCGCTTTGAAGTTTTTCGTTAGAATTCCTTAATTACGTCACAGACCTTGGTAATGAATTCCATTGCTCTTTAAGAATGTCTTCATATTTTGTATGCGTCCGCATATATATACATACATGTATACACACACACACATATATATATATATATTTACATACAAAACACACATATATATATACATACACATGCATATATATAATATATGTATGTACGTGCATAAATATATATATGCGCGCACGCGTCTATGCGTGCATGTGCATATATATATGTATACATATCTATCTATCTATATATGAGTGTGTGTGTGTGTCTGCGTGTACTTATGCATACGTATGTGTGTATGTGTGTATAGATGTGTGTGTGTGTGTGTTTAGGCACAACCGTGGCAACGTAATTAAGAGGTTCTCGTAACATCGTGTTTTCGGTTTAGTCCCGGGGGCCGCACCTTGCTCAAATGTCTTCTACTATCGGCTCGGACCGATAGATCCCTTCTGGGTGAATTTGATAAATAGAAACTGTGTGGAAACCTGCCGAATACACATACGTTTATGTGAGTGTGTCTCTCGTCTGTGTTTGTCACCACACGGCTTGATGACCAGTTTTGGTTTGCGTACGTCCATTTAGCCCAGGGGCTCAGCAAAAGTAACATGTAGGAGAGAATGCCACGCTTATAATAAGAACTGCGGTTAATCGGTTCGACTAACTCTATATGGCAGTGCTCCAGCATGGTCGCAGTCCCGTGATTGAATCGAGTGAAAGAACACACACACATACACACACTTATAAATAGACATGCGTACGTACATATTGTATATTAATATGTATATGTGAGTATCTGTTTCTATGTAACTCAGAGTAACGAATTGTGTCTCTCTAGGTTAAAAATGCAACAAAGTGATTTGATAAGTAAAGATCGATGAAATAATAAGTTGTTAAGTGGAACTGATCTACCGACTAACACTCCCTGAAAACAGTGCCCCAGTATGGCCGTAGTACAACGAGTGAAACAACTGGAAGAATAAAACAATACAGAAATAATAGAATAAGAATGAAACAGATGTTATTACCTTCGTTTCTCCTATAGAATACTCTTCAAGCTTGACATCTTTGGCAATTTTGGCACAGTTTGGTGCCGTCGCTTCAACTTTGGCCAGCGAAGGGAACGTTAATATCTTGTATCTGAAAGATAAACAGTATATATTCCAGGTTCAATTCAGACCAGTGTTTGTGGTATAGTTGTAGCTTGAATAAGAATTGACAAGCGAAGATTCAATTCTCAAATTACACACACACACACACACACACACACACACACACATATATATATATATATATATATATATATATATATATATACGACGGGCTTCTTTCAGTTTCCGTCTACCAAATCTACTATAGTTGAAGACACTTGCTCAAGGTGCCACGCAGTGGGACTGAACCCGGAACCATGTGGTTGGTAAGCAAGCAACTTACCACACAGCCACTCCTGCGCCTATATATATATATATATATATATATATATATATATATATATATATATATATAAGTATGCATAGCCTTTTTATTATAGGCACAAGGCCTGAAGTTTGTGGGGAGAGAGTGAGTCGATTACATCGACCCCAGTACTCAGCTGGTACTTCTTTTATCGACTCCGAAGGATGAAAGGCAAAGTCGACCTCAGCGGAATTTGAGTTCAAAGTATAAAGACGGACGACATGCCGTTAAGCACTTTGTCCAACATCCATTTGTCCGTTAACCATTTTGTCTACTTTGAAATCTATGTTCTACAATCTTCAATTTCCGTCCGACTTTTGGTATAAACATCATCATATCTTCTATTAATTTAATGCATTTTCATGTGACGCGAAGCACATATCTATCTGTCTATCTATCTATCTATCTTATCCATCTATCCATCTATCTATGCATATGCATGCAGTCATAATACATACTAAAACAAGCACATACATAGCGAGTGAGTGAATGAGTGAGAGAAGGGGTGTGAAAGAAAGTGAGAGAGAGAGAGAGAGAGAAAGAGAGAGAGAGCGGTAGACAGACAAAGTACATGAGAGATCGCGATAAGAGATAAATTAGATCGACGAACAATGGGTGAAAGATTTGAAGGTTGTTCATTCTTTCAAGATAAAAGACGGAAGAGGAGTTTGTGAATCAGAAAGTTTGTCATTGATTCGTCTGAGTGAACGAAAGAAAAGAGCACGAAAAGACCCGAGACCAGCAGATTCTATTATATTTAACAACAACGTCAACAAAACGTTTAAACAGTTACGCACTATTTTCAATTGAAGTCAATGAAGAATTCTCAGTCTCTTGTAAGAGGATGAGAATTATATATTTACTCGATTATATACTGTGACAAAATTAGGTGACGTTGAAAAAAAAAAACCCTTCTAGTATAATGAATGTTTTTCATGAAAGGTAAAATAACCTGTTAGCCAGAAATGTAAGCCATTGAATTAATTTATTTTGTTGGCTCCAATACAGGATCGAAGAGCCGACCGAACAATGTAGAACCAGACACACAGAGGAACAAACACAAAACATAAAAACCATACACGTACAATGACACAACATCTTCAATTAACAACATAACGATATTGGATACTGTGCGGCATGTAATAATCCTTCCTAATGTAGACATAAGTCAATCACATCGACCCCAGTACTTGACTGGTATTTAATTTATCGACTCCGAAAAGATGAAAAGCAAAGTCGACCTAGTCGGAATTTGAACTCAGAACGTAGCGACGGGCGAAATACCGTTAAGCGTTTTGCCCGGCGCACTAACGATTCTGCAAATCGACGCTTTATCATTATTATGATGATGATGATGATTATAGATGCTTGTCTTTTCAGAAATGAAATACCTTGGTGTGTCTGACCTTATTGACCAAGAAAATATTCAGAATGGATTGAACTCCGAGATCGAATTCCAATCAGGTTATTGTGTTTATATTCTCATGTAAACCTGAAAAGAGTGAAAAACCGAGAAACACCCCAACCCGTCCTTAAAAAGTTCTCGTAATTATTACACACCCAGAGACACGCGAGTTGCGAGCCAACAAAGGACCACGGCGCAGCTGGAGTCCAACTACATAATTTTTAATCGACCTTAAACCATCACCACCTACTCAACTATTAAGACAGACGAAATACCGATTTCTTTACTAGGCATAAATCCCTAAACATAGATGGGGACACCACAAGGACAGACAAGACCACAGTGGGGAGAAAAAACATAAAACGAATGTAAATGAAATGAAAGTTATATCAAAATGAAAAAACGAAAATGGACGCATGGGCCCCCACTCCCATGCAGTGCCATTTGAACCGTTATATGTATTATCTACAATTGTTCTTTTTTTTTCCTTTAATTCCATACTTTTTTTTGTCTTTAGTAGAACTTCATTAGTGGTTCGATATCTCTCAAATCCACCACTGGTGGCGACTCTTTAAATTCCACCTCTACTCCTGGCGGGTCAATGCTATCTCCACACATCTCTTTCAACTTTCTGTAGTTTTCTTCTTCAATCAATATTGCCTTCATATCCTCTGCGTAGACGTATGAAGGCACGAAAAAACAAAACGAAAAACGAAACACTGAAATTGAGCAAAGCATTCAGTCTCACACCCACCCATGTACCCACACACGCATTCACAGACAGACACATATGTTTATATATATATATGTATAACACCTCACCAAAAGGAGTAGAAAATCAGATGTTCATATATCTTCTTTTTCAACCTAATACATTTGAACCTCTCTTTTTTTTTTTCAGCGCAAATCATAATTACCTAATTAGTTCATTTCATTATCTATGTAAACACAGTTTCGTCTGCCACGCTCTATGTTTGAACTCTCCCTCTCTTTCACGCTCATTTATTCATTCATTTATTCATTAATTTATCTAATTTTGTCACAGATTGGCTGACCGAAAACTCCTGGTTATAGCTCTAGTTAAGAATTTCAAATGCTCAATTCTATCTCGTTATTATAATATTCTCCCACATCGGCAGCCTGAGTTTTTGCTGTTTCGCGGTACGCCAGCCCTTCTCAAAGAGAAGGAAAGAAAAGATGTGTGTGTGTGTGTGAGAGAGAGAAAGAGAGAGAGAGAGAGAGAGAGAGAGAGAGAGAAAAGTGTTGTATAGTATATAGGAAACTTGGGCAGAGCCGTCATTCGGGTTGGGCAGGATTCAGATGTAATAGAGGCAACGTTTTATGTGACAGAGCTGCATGTAACAACTAGGTTGTATGATGTTTAAGAGAGTTCTAGACAACCCTGCCCATCTATGACATATCTGTGGCCTTGTGCCTTTGTCAGAGCAAAAAAAAAAACATTAAAAGAAATTATTATTATTATTATTATTGCGTCCTTGTGACAAATAAGTTTTATGCGCGTTGCGGAGCAAAGAATTCGATAAAATTGCAGCTAATAATAAGTGTTTTCATTCAATTAAGCTGTTAATATTTTTATGTGAGGGCAGCATGACTGCCTCACCTTCTCCTCCATTGTTGGTTCTTTTCTACACATCTGTTATTCCACGTGATTTAAAGTATCTAAATACATTAGACACACATAAATGCTGACCATTTCCAAGCGCTCTGGTTTGAAGTAAGTCCGCACAAAATGAAGGACTATTGCTGCAATCCTGGAGTCACAGTCGGAAATGATCAGTGCGTGGGAATGCACATGAGTAATGGTGCAGCAGCGTTCTGAGTGCATTTTATTAACATGGGTAACAGTGAGCAAGAGATTAGGTTGATCGGAGTCTGAGATCAATAAGAAAAAGCAGAAAAAAATGGAACCATGGTGTTTCTGTCGAAAACATTTATTCGCTATCATTAGAACCACTGCTCCTAATTATGGTTGCTACAAGGCTTCAATCTAACAGCGGAGTTCGAAGCAATCCAACACTTTTGTACTTAGAAGGTTGCTTCAGTGCAACAGAATAGATACTGGAGCAGGCTACAAAAATTGAAGATCTGCTCCCTACAACGAGGGCGCAGTAGATATGGAGTGATATCTATCTATCTATCTATCTGCCTACTTATATACCTACCTATCTATTTATCTATCTGTCTGTCTGTCTCTCTATGCCTTGATGGATGTCTTTCTATCCATGAACATGTATATCAAATATATTATACATATGTATGCATAAATACAGATATACAGGCACGCACACACACACATTATCTCTCTCCCCCTCTCTCTCTCTGTATGTATATATATATATATATATATATATAAAGATGTATACATGCTTGTGTTTGTGTGTGGGCTTGTACGTGTGTATGTATGATGTCATTTAACATTATAAATCATAAAATATAATAATATATTTTAAATGTAATAAATTTTATATATATATATATATATATATATATATATATATACAATAGTTGTGAATCATATACAAAACGACTGAGAAAAAGTAAGAAGGTAAGGCAGCCACACCGCTCTCATAAAAATATTATTGGTTTAAGTGAATGGAAAAGTGTGTTATAAACTGCAATTTTATTGAATACTTTTCAGTGAAATGCAAAGACAGCTTATTGCATCGCAAGGACGAAAAGCCGAGAGGAGAATATCAAAGGCACGATATACAACACACGAAAATGATCAAAAGAAAATCAACAGCAATAAATATAGCAAAAATTATAAAAATAGAATTAAGAAATAAAAAAAAATCAACCAGATAAGGGAAAATATTCGATTAAGAGTTATTTGGGGAAAGCACCGCACCAAATATTCCGATTTATTCTGCCGACTACAAAGCATCGAAAGATCCGTCTCCTCCAGTTTCTATCTTACTCACAGTAGGCTTATTCAAGCTCACTAGTATTGCCTCTCTCATCCACTATAAGTACACTAGAAGGCAGTGCCTTCCTCCTGAAATGGTGGTACTTGAGGCCTTGCCCAGATTAGAAAATACCTGTCTTCAAAACTTTGAGACGACTCCACCAAACAACCCCTTTCGCCACCGCCATCATCAAGCAGGTCAAAATTTGCCTCTCTTTCCTGTTAAAAGAAGGAAGCACATCGACCTACGCTCAGGTTCAACGGAGAGCCGGGTTCGCTCCCCACGAACCAAGTCCACAAGATACTAATGAACGGACACTGGGTGACGGTGGGTAGACCCGGTTTTGGGCTTCTATGCTATGTTTTGGCGCATATACTTTAACACAGACAACCCAACCTTCATGTTTGGTGTTGAAGAAATGGCGATTCTCGCCGCTGGTCCGTCGTCTGTGTCGTCTCTTCTCACTGCACCTTTCTCACTCACTATTTTCTTTTCTAATCTGATGTTCTTCGTAGCTAACTCTTCTAAAACCAACAGAAACTCCTCTGATTTTCCTTTTTTGTGAAAGCCAAATAATAATAATAATAATGGTTTCAACTCTTGCCACAAAGCCAGCGATTTCGAGAGAGGGTGGGGGGCAAATCGATTACATCGACTCTAGGTCTCAATTGATACTTATTTTATCGATTTCTAGAGGATGGAGGGCAAGGTTAGCCTCTGCGTGATTTGAATTTAGAACGTAACGACGGACGAAAACAACAACAACAACAGCAGCTGCAACTACAACAACAACATCAACAACAATAATAGATGCCCTAATGCAGTACCAGGAACTAGCTCTCATGGCTTCTGATCTTAATTGATTGGAAGTGTTATCAAATACATTCTTTTGTCTTAGTATAAAAGATGGGCGACAACAGATATTTTGCTCAGTACCAGATATTTACTTGTCAGTTGCTTGAATTTAACCAGGTAAGCATGTCCCTTAGTGGTTGGAGATATGTGCATCTCTGATCACGAGCAGAAGTAGTAGGTGGGGCATCAAGCCATGTGTTCAGAGGAATTCTTTAGGGTTTGGATAATTCACCTTTGGAAACATGGCTGTTTCGTCCAACATCCTTAACCTTTATTCAGGGACTTTTTGAGTGGGATGGGCGACTCGACCTGAATAAAATTCTAACTGGGCTCCACTTGCAAGGTCATGCGCTGTTTACCTTGACATGAGAGCACCATGTTGCACACTTGTAATTGTGATGCATGCGCCTGATGTACCCTTATCTGAAGGGCAGTTACGATGGGTATATTGAACTTCGTATAGTTTTGCTCCAGTGTCACTTTGATGGCATCCGCTGTTCTCTCACTCAATAATAATAATAATAATAATAATAATAATATGTAACAAGTTTGAATTGGAAAGAGTTAAGAGCTCTTGGGACTTCATGATTCAGTATGATCATAGAATCAAAGATTGGAAATTTGATACTGCACAAGTAAAATAGAAAGAAAAGTCATGTCTGATCATAGACATTGCTTGACCCGGTGACCGCAAAATTGGAAAGAAAGCGGGGGGGGGGGGGGGACCGACGTGATATTAAAGCTTCGAGGAAAGAAATCAAAACAGTGTGGTCAATAAAAAGAGTGCATTTTGTTGAAATAATTGTTGGTGTCCTATGTACAGTGAAAAAAAAATCTGATTAGATAAGTTAGGAATAAAATCAGAACATATCCAGAATTCCTTGGCAGTGCAAGGAATCTCTGCAAAGTTCTCTCGAAACTTGAATGGAGAATACCATCGCAGTTCACGGGCATTGAACTGCGGGTACAATAATGACATCTCCAGCAATAAGTTGAGTATGTTAGATAATAATAATAATGAAAATAGCACCTACAAAAATCAGCTTAGCTTGGAACTGCAAAAATTCTTCAAGCATGACCAGTAAACAAGTGTCACCTTAGTCTGGTGGCTGTGGATAGCTGACACTTTCCATCATACCCAGCAAAATAGGCTTGAGTTTTCATATAATAATAATAATAATATTTAATTTAGACACAAGGACAGCTAGCCATTTTGAGCGGTTTCATTTGCCAATAGTATCGACCTTCAATATTCAATTTGTACTTTATTCCAATCAAACTCGGAGAAATGAAATGTGAAGTTGATTAGTCACGTCGCTATTTGAACTCAGAACATAAAGAATTTGAAGAAATACCGTAAAGCATTTTTCTCGACGCCTTAATGATTCTATCAAACCGCCGCCTTTATAACAGTAACAATTATTCTAACAATGGCAAAGAGAAATGAACCAGTATTTTCTCAAGGACAATTGTCTGTCGATATTTCTAGAACATGTCCACTCCATGACAAACATAAGAGATCACAACTTACAAGGTAGAAGTGAATGTGGGTAAAAAAGAACATAATTTTCAAAGGAAGCCTTTGTTGGTCGTGGTGGTGATGTTGGTGTTAGTTTAGTGGTAGTAGTCATAGTGTTAGTACAGGTTTTAGTGGTTGTGGTATTGGTGGTAGTGGGGCTGATGATGGTGATGTCGGTAGTGGTGGTGCTTAGAGGGAAATAAAAATCAATCAATAAATATATAGAATCTTTGGTTCGCCTCTCGATCGGTTTCTTTGAGGAATCAAGGAGACAAAGATGTCGATAAAAGTTTAAAACAAAGTTTAGAAGAGGTGGGCATGTGGCATGCCGCGTGAGTTGTGTCTCCACAACGGCAGCATAACAACAACAATAGCAATAACAACATCAAAAGCGAAAAAGCATCATAATTATCATTATCATCAACAGTATGACTAAGAAAAGCAAAAGAGAACAACTAAAAGAGCAACAAGGACAAAGGGAAAAACAAGAGCGGAGGAGGAGGGGGAGGAGGGGGAGGACATCTGCAAATACACGAAAACAATTGAGACGTTTTGTTTCCGTTATTTTGTAGTGAAAGAAATTAGAAAACAGGTTTGGAACCCGGAGCGCCAAGTTTGTGGGAATTTTGTTCACGAACATGCGCACATTAACACAATCACACACACACACACACAATATATATATATATATATATATATATATATATATATATATATATATATAAGTCAATGTGTGTGTGTGTATGCGTCTACTTTATCATTCCTCTTATTAGTATCTCATTTCCACTATCCCCCTCTCACTCCCTCTCTCTCTTCTACTTTTTCCTTTTCTCTCAATTGAGGCTCTTCTCTGTCTCTCACACTGAAATAACGTATATATATATATATATATATATATATACAGGTTTAGCCAAAAGTCACCTGACAGTAAATCAAAACCCATTTAATTCCAAGATTAAAACAAAAAAATATTTTGTACGAGTCTTCGCTAATAAATAGACAAATGTTGAAAAAAAAAAAATGAATTTTAACTCAGAGCATTCAATTATTAAACATTTATAATTGGAATGAATAAAAGAAATTGAGTATTAAGTATTTATGGAATTTTGATTTACTGTCGGGTGAATTTTGGCCAATTCTGTATATATGTATGTATATATATATATATATATATATATATATATATATGTGTGTGTGTGTGTGTTTGTTTATATATATACGGTTATATATATATATATATATATATATATATATATATATATATATATATATATATATATATATATATATATATATATATATGTATATATATATATATATATATATATATATATATATATATATATATATATATATATATATATATATATATGCATGTGTGTGTGTGTGTGTGCTCTTTTTTGACTCATGACCAATTGTGAACATTGTTAAAACTTTACAAAAAAACAGAACCAACCAAGAATATGTTAGTAACATTCCATTCTTACTCGATTTGCGATTTATGCAATCCTCAATCTTGATACTGACCCCTTCACTCATTCTACCCTACATTCCAGCCCCTAAGCTATTACGCAACATCACTCTCCTTTGCTCTCGTTCATCAACTGCCCACGACTTCCTTCAGCAACGACCCAAATAGGTCTTCCTCTATCTTGTCGATTGACCTTCTAAAAGTAACAGTTAAATCTTTCTCAAATCATATTCTACTGAGTAAAGGAAAGGACGTACACACACATACATAAATGGAGATGGTCATGACTGGAGCGACTATGCTCGTATCGTGTCTTCTCGATGAGCTCTAAATAACAAAATTAACACCCACAAAAACAGCACCGCCGCCAACAACACCAAGAACAATAAAAACAACATCATTATAGACTAATTAGGCGCTATTTAATTGCATGTCCTGCTGATGACAAAAATTAAAGATGGAAAATTCAGGCAACAAAGAGCATGGAAAAGTGCAACGAATGGCGACTGGGAGTAGAATGGAGGAGAAAACGCTGTTGGTTGATTCTGTTTGCCTTGAAAGTGGGAAATTTTAAGATTTTCTGTTACTATCTACCTGGAAATGAGGACACAAACATACGCACACATTTATATAATATACATATATACGTTTTTTATATACACATGTATACACACAAGATTTATATATAAATATACACGCATATATACACGTATAGAAAATGATTGAGATTCAGTTGAATATACATGTATATATATATATAT